>NC_061100.1:144411790-144454290 GCF_015104395.2 Macrobrachium nipponense | reverse complement strand
GAAAATGACAATGGACGATTCTGTGACGAATAAAAGATGAAGGAACAACTCTCCCTTGAGTAGCAGAGTCCAAAGATACAGGTCACAGGTCACAACAGAGGGAGGACTAAAAAAAAGAAAAAGGATAAAAAAAAAAGAAAAAAGAAAGGAACAGCAGGTGATGATGGGTATGGGGCGCAAATATCCCCCTTTTGAAAATGCTTCTCAGGGCATCCTGTGAAGGAAGTATTGGTTATCAATAAACGCTATATCAGAATTTCAGATGAACTCACTTACCCGAGTCGCTGGCAAAAACAAGCGAGCTCTGAATGAGGGTTTTGTTGATTATCAATATTGGGGGTTCCAGAAGCTTCGAGCAATGTTGTCCTTCAGTGCACATATCTTATTTTTGTACTACAAAATGTTTTAATCGTATCAAAAACCTATTTAAAGAATGGTTCAGACATTCACGATGGAGCAATTTACCAATAGACACAAATCACCTCACATTTTGATAATCTGAGTTGGCATATGTTGATTTTTGTGTGCTCACCAGAGGTTTCAAAAATTCACTCAGACTATATCAGTCCAAGGTTGATCATCTATCCTTGTATCAGAGTGCCAAGGATAGATTGAGTCAGAAATTCAATTGAGAATGAGTGTGAGTATAAATTGTATTCATATCCATATCAGTATGACCACTAAGGGACCCCATTGACGCTCAGTCTTATCCCCAGACTCGTTTAAAGGGGAGGAACGTCAATAGAAATGACACGGCCACTGACGTACTTACGACCCGGTCTGCGTAAATTGCTCATTTGCCCCTTGGACCTGGTAGAGTGACGACCGAGGTACTCTCCAACAGCTAACTGGAAGCTATGACAATTTGTGTTGCAATTTGCGTCAACTTGAAGAACCGTGCGAAGATCAGAAAGAGATGTTGGACAAAAGAAGATAAGTTTTCTCATGCATCCCTCATAAATGAACTCAAATGTCATCCAAGAGATTGGTACAATTATATGAGGATGGCCGACGATAAATTTAAGGAAATGCTGGTATTAATAACACCTTATATCAAGAAATCAGATATTTGTACGAGGCAATCTACATGTGCTGATAGACTGACTGCCACACCATGGTATTTAGCGACAGGGAGATCTTATGAGGACCTAAAGTTCAGTGTGGCGATGTCTCCTTAGAGGACTGGGAATATTGGTGACCGGTAATAAAGTCGCAGAGAAAAATGTCGCAGAAAAGTCACAATTTTGGCTAGAAAAAAAAAAGTCATGGGAAAAAGTCACAATACTTCTTTGGGGGTAATTATCTTTATGATATTTACATATTTTTTTTACATAATACCTAACGGGCTTGTACTAAACATGGATACACACCGAGTTAAAAATTACCCTTTTGTTTCACGATGAGAGATTAATGTGACTTTTTTCTGTGACATTTTTCCCGTGACTTTTTTTTTCTGTGACATTTTTACCTGGATTCGGAATATCATCCCGGAAAACACTTCCAACGTTTATTTTCTTGGTGGCTGTGTCCCATGTAGCATCTATATATCTAGTAATCTTTAGCTTGTTTATTAAATATCGTAAGCGATATTTTACCAGTTTCTGTGTGAATAACATTTGGATGTCATATTCCATAAGCATGTGATTTATATAAAGCAATCCAGTCAGTCCAAAGCTACTTATCAACCCTGAGTATTACCTAAATGATAAATAGAGGTCTGCGTCGAAGTAATCTCCATTCATTCACGCACGGATATGTATTTCAACCATAATAAAACCGTGTCCCACAATGAATGCGCTTTTTATACCTCATTTTAAACAGGTCGCTACGAATTATCTGTGCGACAGTCTGTAGCGACTAAAAACAACCGCATTCACGCACCGACGTCCAACGCTCCGCCCACTTTTCTACAAGTCTTAAGACCGAGTCTAAGCGTGAATGGGGCCCCTAAAGGTCGAACAATGTCCGACGGACAAACCTTGTTACCAATTAACAATTGTGAACAGAGTAAAAACAGTCGTATACACCCTCATCTGGTCTCACTGTTTGTTGCCAGATCTACTTCCATCGTTTCAACGCTTATGACGTCATCCTGCTTCGCCTATGATATGGTAACATTGTTTGTCCGTCGTCAATTGTTCGATCGGGTGGACGCACCTGAAGACTATCCAGTGGGAGCTTCATTTTAGCCAGGGAATATTTCAGGCGTCGCACTGGGAACGTGCAAAGTTGTCTGATAAGCTTGCGGACATTAGGAAAAGCTCTTTCTGAAATAAGTGACGATACAAAATCATCTAATTAGTATATGTTTGTACAGGCCATGTAATCCGAGTTTCTTATAGAGATCACTTCTTTTACGTTGGTACCAACTATATTCGGTTTCTTTTGCATCTGTCCACTCGCCTGTGGTGTTTGCGTATGGAAACACTGCGTCCTGGGCTTTAGATAGTTACATTCAGCTTACTTTCAACAATAATAACAATATCCCATTTCGAATATTAACGGTGTAATTCGCATACAGTAAATTATTAAAACATTTTTTCAGTTGCAAATGTACCCCAGATATCCTTTTATTTACCTAAAACTTTACACATAGCATAACTATCTAAAGCCTGGGACGCAGTGTTACCATACGCAAACACGACAGGCGGGTGGACAGATGAAAAAAAACAGATTATAGAGCAGGAATTGATCGAATAATGTAGATAATCAAAAGGTTGAGAATATTACAAATCAAGACTGCTACTTCTGAGCCAAGTTCAATCTGAGATTTTTAATCGAAATCATCACAGATACTGAACATCACTTCAGAGTCCAAAGGCTACGCCAGATGCTTTTAACATTACGTAGCAGTTAAATACAGTCGTCATTCCTGAACATGAGAGTAGCTAAGAGTAATATAGTCGATAACATAACAGCATAATTAACTTTGAACGAGGAGGACTAGACCCAAATGTGCCATATTTTTTTTTTTATTTTTCAATTTCATAATCATATATTTATAAAGTAAGTATGAATTTATGTATTTATAAACATCATAAGGGGCGAATTAAAGCCCGTAATACAGAACCGAACAAAAGGATGATTGTTCAACAGAAGGACAATAACAGAATTAAACACAAAAGTCATAATTTTTTTTTAGATAAAACCCAGAGGCATTTTAATAAAGTTCATTCACAGAAATTTAGGTTGCGCTAATAACTAACAATCAGGAAGGGGCAAAGTTTAAGAATGTGCCTAACAATGAGGAGGCTTTAATTTCAAGCCATAACGACCAAGAATAAGGCCATCGCTGCAACTGAACCCGTTTTGATCACTCGTTACCCGGCTGGTTGCTGCTCTTAACGAATCGTAAGTTTCAAAACTTTCCTGGTTCCTGGAGTTCGTAGGCCGTTTAGCATCGCCTGATTTCTGACATACATTCTGTTTTTTTTTTTTTTTTTTTTTTTTTTTTTTTTTTGTAAAAGAAAACTATTGAGATGACTTTGTCTGTCTGTCCGTACTTTTCTCTGTCCGCCCTCAGATTTTGAAAACCACTGAGACTAAAGCTGCAAATTGGTGTGTTGATCATCCACCCTCCAATCATCAAACAAACAAAATTGCAACCATCTACCCTTAGTAGTTTTTGTTTTATTTAAGGATAAATTTAGCCCTGATCGTGCGTCTGGTAACCACCGGGCTGTGGTTAAAATTTATGGGCTGCGACTCATAGAGCATTATACCGGGTCCACCGAATGACGTATATATTTTCGGTGGCCTTGATTATACGCTGCACAGAGAGCTCGATTGCGCCGAAGAATCTTTGGCGTATTTTTTTACGAGCAACTTTTTGGCAAATTAAAGTTTGATACTAATATTTCTACCTGTTTGATCATTTCCTTCCAGATTAATATGTAGTGGAGATAGGAAGGACGGGTACCAACTCTCTCTCTCTCTCTCTCTCTCTCTCTCTCTCTCTCTCTCTCTCTCTCATTTCACCAACTGTTTTTACAACTTTTTTAAAAATTCTCGACATCGGTTGTACTTGTAAAGCTTTAGATAAAAAAATATCACCTAAATATTTTCTAGTTCCTCCGAGGTTGGATCGGATTTGCGGTACGAATGAAATTTTTGCAGGATTTTATCTTTAAAGCTGTAGAATAAAACACATAAAAGTTTTGAATTCCTTAGAGACTTATTATCATGAAATTTACAAAAATGTTCCCAAAAAAATTATTAATGAAAAGACGAAAAAGAAAATAAATATATCGAGCAAAAGAGAGGGAGAGAGATATCGAGCAAGAGAGAGAGAGAGAGAGAGAGAGAGAGAGAGAGAGAGAGAGAGAGAGAAATGATAACTATATACATGTGGGACTAATTTATTAGTAGTTCATTTATTTTAAGGTCCTTCATAAACATTTTACAAATATACGGGTCCAAATGGTACAATCCCAGACTAAGATTTAGGTTGTTTTTATTAGTGATTTGTATAATTGCTGATTCCAGTAAATTTCTTGAAACATAATCATTAGATTTAGCAATTACAGAGGTATCACCCCAATTAATACAATGAGATTTTTCACTCAGATGGATAAACAGTGTATTTGAAGTCTGGGCTGTTCTAACTGAATACATATGCTGCTTAATACGTACACATAAATTTACTTGACTGACCAACGTAAAGCGATGGGCAATCCTTACAAGGAATTTTGTAATTGATGTTGTTATTTGTTACGGGACTATTCTTAATTAGCATATCTTTAATGGTATTGTTATAAGAGAACACTACATTAACATTAAACGATTTAAATATTGATTGTATGGTTTCAAATCCACGAACGTAAGGTAAGCTAAGTACACTTTTAGGCATTTCTTTTTCATTAAAAGTAACACTATAAAACTTTTTGTGAGCTTTTGATAACATAAATCAATTAAATGATGTGGGTAGCAGAGATTGTTTCCTATCTTTTTTATGTATTCTATTTCTTGGTCAAGATATTGCGGACTCGTGATACGCAAAGCATGTAGGAACATAGAAGAAAAAATTGAAATTTTAATATTAAGATGGTGGCCAGAATAAAAATTTACATATGTTAAATTATTTGTGGGTTTTCTATAAATACTGAATTTACATTGGGAAGATTCCCTATTGTATTAATACATCTAGGAAAGGGATGACATTGAAAATAAAAATTTTTTCTTCTATGTTCCTATGTGCTTTGCGTATCACGAGTCCACAATATCTTAACCAAGAAATAGAATACATAAAGAAATATAGGAAACGATCTCTGCTACCCACCTCATTAATTGATTATGTCAAAAAGCTCACAAAAAGTTTATAGTGTTGCTATTAATGAAAAAAGAAATGCCCTAAAAATGTACTTAGCTTACCTTACGTCGTGGATTTGAAACCATAAAATCAAAATTTAAATCGTTATATGTTAATGTAGTGTTCTCTTATAACAATACCATTAAAGATATGCTAATTAAGAATAGTCCCGTAACAAATAACATAATTTACAAAATTCCTTGTAAGGATTGCCCATCGTTTTACGTTGGCTAGTCAAGTGAAAATTTGTGTACGTATTAAGCAGCATATGTATTCAGTTAGAACAGCCCCAGACTTCAAATACAATGTTTATCCATCTGAGTGAAAAACTCATTGTATTAATTGGGGTGATACCTCTGTAATTGCTAGATCTAATGATTTATGTTTCAAGAAATTTACTGGAATCGGCAATTATACAAATCACTAATAAAAACAACCTAAATCTTAGTCTGGGAATGTACCATTTGGACCCGTATATTTGTAAAATGTTTATGAAGGACCTTAAAATAAATGAACTACTAATAAATAAGTCCCACATGTATATAGTTATCATTTCTCTCTCTCTCTCTCTCTCTCTTGCTCGATATTCTCTATCCCTCTCTCTCTTGCTCGATATATTTATATTTCTTTTTTCGTCTTTTCATTAATAATTTTTTTGGGAACATTTTTTGTAAATTTCATGATAATAAGTTGTATATGCTCCTTTTTTTCAAAATGCATTGTTTTCTGGTGAATCAGAGTTGACCGCGTGTGTATCCTCCAAGGTGTGGCTGCCTTCAGGCGTTTCCTCGTTTCTGTAGAGTGAAATCGACTTTATTGCTAGTCTTGTAATGTCAGTTTGGATATTAAGCCTACTATGACTATGTTTTTCCTCTGTAAGATCAGTTGTGCTGAGTAAAGGGTCGAACTAGACCTAAAGTGCTTGGCTAACTCGCTTTTCATTTTTTTCCTTCGTGGCAAAAAACCTTTATTTGTACATAGCATCACGTTTTATATACTTGGTGATGAAGTTATTCACAAATATATATATATATATATATATATATGGATATATATATATTTATATATATATATATATATATATATATTATATATATATATATATACATGTGTGTGTGTGTGTGTGGGGAGTATATATATATATATATATATATATATATATATATATTATATATATATATATATATATATATATATATATATATATATATATATATATATAATATATATATATATATATACATATATATGTATGTACATTTACCTACTAAAAGGAGCTCATAAAAACTGCAAAATATAGAAAGTAAGTACTATATTTCTGTAACTTTTCTTATTCATTACCTACCTGAATTCTGTTGTAACAGAACATTTTTATCAGTCATATATATATGTATACACAAACATACACACACACACACACACACACACACACATATATGTATATATATATATATATATATATATATATATATATATATATATATATGTATATGTATATATATACTGCTCTAGTCTCTCTAGCCTCCTCCCACAGGGATCAGATTACAATCCATTAGGGAGTTGGGATCCATACCCGATAATAGGAAGAGTTATGTGGAAGTCGATCGCAGTTTTGAGAGAAGGGTCAAATCAGGTGTAGGGGAGTTAAGTAATTCCTTGGGGGATATTCCTACTAGTAGTCTCTATTTATTCGTAACCTAAGACCTACATCCCTGTGCCATCTCCCGCTGGTTCTTAATTGCTTTTCAGGCCTGGCGGGTGACCACCCCTGGATTCCGCCATTTCCGTAGCTCGCGGCCTTATAAGGGCAAACACTTCAAAACAAGCCAGTTTACACTCACCTTTCGCCCAGGCATAACATAACCTCTTGCTTGCTATGGCCTGAACTCGGGCCGCGTCTTTTTATCCTGGCACAGCCACACTTGCTATGAGGTCACAAGCGACTTGGGCTACAATTCACCCCTAAGCTGTTAAAGGAAGGCACGTTGGATCATCTGGTTCAGTTGCAATTATGCACACTGCAATATTGGATTGGCCGGTAAGTCTGAAATATACAACTAAGTGCCTGTTTCTGTTTCTCTCAATAAATTTCTCGTTTCCTATTCAAGATTTCATCTCCTACAGTAAACCCTTGCTAAACACGGGTAAATTTGTTCCCCACATGAATTAAATCTACTAATGAAATCATCCTTTGCTCAGTGGCAGAGTAAATCGCCTCTCCATTATGATAGTTCATTGCAAGTGAGAGAATCTTTTATGTGCGAATTCTTATCTGGGAAACCTATTTTCAGAGACGTGTTATCTTGTCCCTCGTGTTCTGCCACGATCATTCCTGTGAGAAGTTACCTTGGAAGATAATTCATTCAACAATGCTACAAGCAAGAACCACCTCTGAAATTGCGTTACCATTGCATCAAAATTTCATTGCATTCTGAAAGCCAGTTAACTGTAAACTTTGTAGTAAGATACTTGTTGCACTTGTTTTGATGGATTGCATACCAGCCATTATTTATTCTACTTGTTTGAACCGTGTGCAATAAAGTAATGTAATATAACTACTGGTTTTCCTGGCGACCTTCTTTTTGTTTTAAAAGTAATCAGAAGGTAAGTTCTTTTTTCTGCTACATTTACTTACACATTTGGTTCTGGGTAAGTGGCTCATAGGACATTTCTAAAACAATATTTATTCCATCTAGTCAAAGTCCAACCATCCATTATATATATATTATATATATATATATATATATAGATATATTATATATATATATATATATATATATATATATACAGGGTGTTTCGGCATTAGAGGCCCCCCCCCTACAGCATAAACTAAAATTGACATGAAAAAAAACAAAAGTCATTCAGAACACATATTTATTTAAGTTTCTGAGTATTTAATATTTTGTGTGGCCCCCCATTTACCTGCACTACAGCCTGCATTCTTGAGGGGTATGATTTTAGCAAATCACAAAATGCTGAGGCTCAAACTAAATTCCCTGAGCACTTCGGTTACCTCTCTTGGTATATCATCATAGCTCACTGTGCGCGCTTCAGCACGATTCTTTAAGATACTACCAATGTTTTTCACACACATTAAGGTCAGTGGAGCTACCTGGAAATTCATTTGATGAGAAGAAATCGATACCACGTGTTTCGAAGCAGCTCCTGTGTCTGAAGAGCGTTGAAACATGACTTCTTCTACAGATAACATATTTTCAGGATCTTTGAGGAAAGGAAATACTCCACCAGTAAGCACAGTTTCTTTGAAGCATTCGCCACTCCAATGCCTGTTTCCCTGGGGGCGCTCTCATCTGATGGTTTACAGCCCGGATTCGGTCAATCCATCTGATTTCCTCCAAGTCGTTAGCCATATCTGTATCTAACTTCGTTACTCAGTCTGAAAATACAAGAAATGTAAAATGAAAAATAGCTTAATAGAAACTTAAGATAATGTACTTGGAGATAGGCTATAGCAGAAAACTTCATAACTTTACATTTGTTCTGTGGAGAGGGGCCCTCTATTTTGAAGCACCCGTGCATATAGTACATATTATATATATATATATATATAATATATATATATATATATATATATATATATATATATATATATATATGTTTGCCTGTCTATTGGTAAAAGTTGAAAATGTGAAGGTAAGAAGAAATTTATTTTTTTTTCGGCCATTTTTCATAATATTTTAAATTTTTTGTTTCTTTCAAGACATTTGTGTCACAAGCTGATTTTTCTCCAATAAAAAAAATTGGTGCTTTTTAAAGAATCGCCTTGAACCACGGCCACCTATAGACAACTTAATTATGGGATTTTTTTTATCATATGGGACGCGCTGAACAGCACAATGTAGAAGGTACAGCTGCAAATCTTTGTAATTGTCAACTGTTCCTCTTAGACTTTTTTTTTAGATCTTTCATAGATACTGATCGCCAAGGGTTTTTGGGTGGTCATTATCTAGGACTAATATTCCTTAGGGGTCAGTATCTTTATATTTAAAGTCCTTTGTTTATGATTTTACAGTAATCCCCAACGGGCTTGTACTAAACAAGCTGCAAAGGTGGATACATACCAGGCTCAAACCCTTGGGGGTCACTATATAGGTTACTTACCGGGTTCATACCCTTGTGGGTCACTATCTAGGATACAGACCATGTTAAAACCATTGGGGGTCACTATCAGGATACATACCTGGTAAAAACCCTTAGGGGTAACTATCTAGGATACATATCAGGTTAAAACCCCTGGGGGTGTTTATCTAGGATACATACCGGGTTAAAACCCTTGGGGGTCACTATCTAGGATACATACCGGGTTAAAAACCTTGGGTGTCACTATCTAGGATACATACCGTGTTAAAAACCTTAGGTGTCACTATCTAGGATACATACCAGGTTAAAACCCTTGGGGGTCACTATCTAAGGATACATATCAGGTTAAAACCCCTGGGGGTGTTTATCTAGGATACATATCGGGTTAAAACCCTTGGTGGTCACTATATAGGTTACTTACCGGGTTCATACCCTTGAGGGTCACTATCTAGGATACATACCGGGTTAAAAACCTAGGATGTCACTATCTAGATACATATCAGGTTAAGACCCTGATGGTCACTATCTAGGATACCTATCAGGTTTAAGACCCTAGGGTCACTATCTGGGACGACCCTCTCTTTTTCTCAGCTGTTTAAAATCTTTAAGTTTATCTGTCCTAATTTTCAGTACACGTTCACGAATGTATCCTTGGAAATAGCCTTATGTGATTCAGGAACAGTGATTTAATGGTCTCTTTCATAATGATTAACCATGTAGAGAAAGGTTTCCAGCCAAAACCCTCTCTTCTATACTTTATGAGGGAGCTTTTCCAAGGAAAAAGAATTAGGAACATGTGGCATTTGAGCCTAGATAAAAATTATGAAGGATTTTAGGCTGATTAATCTATATGTTATATATATATATATATATATATATATATCTATATATGTATAACAATAAATAAATATCTATATATATCTATATATATATAAGCGATCAACATAATGTTTATCATATTTTGGTAAAATGTGTCTAGCACAAAGATTGCCAAATTTCAAAAATCATAATGCTTAATTTCTAAACATCAATTAGGAAAAAACGAGACGAATGTCATTATCTATTGTTCATGAGCATCGTAATCAACTGCGTATCATTCAAATGCATTACCAGACAAAAATGCAAAGGAAAATAGCTGATCGAACACCAATTAGGCGAGAGATAATTATGAAGGCAAACAAGCTAGATGAAAAAATTGGACATTACTCACCCAGTCCTATCAGTCTTGTTTCGGTGCAATACTCACACTGCCCACCACACCCCAGAATATATATATAATTATTATATATATATATATATATATATATATATAGATATATATATGCTTAAAATATCGCAGTAGATCACGTGACTTCATTAAATAAGCAAATACCACAGGCAAATGATAGTCAGAAATCCAAGCACTTTTCGTCTTTACTAAGACATTGTCAAGGAGCTAATGATTAGCTCCTTGACAATGTCTTAGTAAAGACGAAAGCGCTTGGATTTTTGACTATCATTTCCCTGTGGTATTCGCTTATATATATATATATATATATATATATATATATATCCATATATATATATATATATATATATTATATATATATAGATAGATAGATAGATATATATATACATATCCTATATAATATATATATTATATATTATATATATATATATATATATATTTACGTATATATATATATATATATATAATAGTATATATATATATATTATATATATCTATATATTTATATATATCTATCTATCTTATATATATATATATATATATATATTATATATAGATAGATATATATATATATAGATATATATTATATATATATATATATAATATATATATATATATATAATATAGATATATATATATATAGATATATATATATATATAGATATATATCTATATATAATATATCTATATATATGTATATCTATATATATAGATATATATATATATATATATATATATATATATAATATATATATATATATATATATATCTATATAGATATCTATCTATATATATATATATAGATAGATATATATATATATATATAGACTATATATATATCTATATATCTATATATATATATATATATATATAATATAGATATATATGGATAATATCTATATATATATATCTATATCTATATATATATATATATATATATATATTATATATATATAATATATATATATTATATATATATATATATATATTCGAAATTAGAGCCCCTTCTCCACAGAACAAATGGAAAGTTATGAAGTGCCACCCCTGAAGTTAGCTGAAAATCAAATATCAAACTCTAGGCTAACTCAAACTCCCACAATTACAAAAATATACTTTTATTTCAAAAACAGCTAACATGAAAAATGGAATAAATCGATCAAGATTATCTCTAAAAAAAAAAACCAACGTTAAACTATCTTATTCTTCCCAAAATCATATTTAAGTAGTACCCTTTCTTCTGTCTCTTTCCGTCCAAGAATTCAAAGTTTATCAAAGTTAAGAAAAAACAAGTCTACAGATTTTGCACACAAACGGGGAGAATGAAAATCTTAGTCCCTTTGTATTGCATTTCTTGGACCGGTCCCATTAAAAAATTCACTATATGCGTTGGTTTTTACTGTACATGTCCTTTTTCCATATCTTACTTTGATTGTTCAGTGTTCTACGTTAATGCTGTTAGTTTACAAATGTTTATGCTTTCAGATCGAAACAGTCATTCATTCTTGCGTTTGATAATATCAGTCGTTTTTTTTCGTAACGTTCTTTCTTTCTTTCTATAGACAAAACTCGCATATACATGTCCATACATAAGCTCACACACACACACACACACACACACACACACACATATATAATATATATACACATGTATATATATATATATATATATATATATATATAGATATATATATATATATATGATAATGTGGGGTGTGTGTGTGTGTGTGTGTGTGTGTGAGCTTATGTATGGACATGTGTATGCGAGTTTTATCTATAGAAAGAAAGAAAAAAACGTTAGGAAAAAAAACGACTGATATTATCAAACGTGAGAATGACTATTTCGATATGAAACATAAACTTTGGGGAACTACCAGCATTACGTAGAAACATTGACCAATCAAAGTAAGATATAGAAAAAAAGGACATGTACAGTAAAAACCAACGCGTATAAAGTTATGGCATATTAGAACAGTAACCAATTAGTTCCTAACCACGTAAAATATGTAATCCTTCGGGCCATCCCTAGGAGAGCTGTTAATCAGCTCAATGGTCTGGTAAAACTAAGATATACTTAACTTAGTGCAACTATGGGGGTTTCTTCCCAGTTCCACTTGTAGGTCATTGTACTTCATCTTATTTTCTGGATCTCGTCTTCTAGCTGTCCAATCACCCCAACTCCCGCTTTTCACTGTCTTCAGCGGTGAATGGCAGCCTATATCTCATAAATCAAGCCAAGTGTAAACCGATGAATTTAAAACCACCTTAAAAAAACATATGAGAGCAATGAACAGAAAAGGAGAACTCTTCTGAAAAGAAGATAAAAACACATTCTTTTACGTCGTTCAATATTCGCGCTTTACATCTCCTGGTAAATTATTGCCTTCTGGTTCGCAACCAAAATAGGTAGAGAATGGGAACCCATTTTTCTTTTCTTTCCCTCTCACGTTATCAAGAAGCGAAAATAGCGATGTCAGCGCTGGAAATGAAGTTAGTTTTTATATTCATTGAAGGCGTCGCCATTGCAGAGGAATCTGTTCTTTCGTGTCATTTGTTATGGTAATTAGCTCTGTCGTCATTGTTATTGTTGTTGTCCATGTTATTACCACACCATTTCTATTCCTTTCCTCCCTGTTATCGTTAACATTTCTTTTGCAATGCAACAAACAAGCCCACTCTTTCCTGGTCTTCATCATTCGAGTGTTTGATTTGATTCTTAGCCCCGCCTTGTCTTTATAAGCAAGCATTGCTGTCTAAAGAAACTCACGCTTGAATCAGACACTCCGATTCCATCTTGAGGACATCACCCACGAAGGAAAGATGACGTTCTATTCTTAAGCAAAAGGTCCCAGCCAGACCTATTCCTGCTCCCACAAAAGTCCATACACCTTCTGTATAAATAGCACTGGTCCCTTAGAGTGAAACCTTTCTGTGCACCAGACGTTACTGACTTCCCGTTAAGTGGGCAATATTACAGAAAGATCAATGGCCAGACAGAGGTCACGTCAGACAATTTTCAGGGCACTGGACTTCATTATCTCCTCTACCCATCAGCTTCTACTCATAAGCTTAGCCATCAGCACACTCACGTCTAATCTAACGCCCACATTCTTGATGTTTATTACAGTGGATCGCATAGAATGGTAAGTTATCAGCAAAAGAAATTAAAGTTTTAAAAATGAACAACAAGGTAAATATGACATACATTATTTACAAATTTTCTCTACTCACCTTCGAACAGGTTGTAATTACGGAACTAAAAAAGTGCCTTATTTTGGCTGCATACGTTTCGAATTGACTTTGAAACTGATAGAGTGGTTATTTAGGTCGAACTTTGTTGTAAGATTTACTAGTTATTACGACAATTATTAACGTCCTTTATTTCTAAAACAATACCTATTTTTAGTGACCCACAAATTTACTTGCAATCACAACGCAAAATAACACCAACATACAATCATACTATAATGGGCGTAATGTCTGTCTGTCTGTCTGTCATTCAATCACGGCCAAACGGCTGGTCAGATGGGCATGAAACTTGGCAGGGTTATGGTGGGGACCCCTAAGATGGTTTGCAATGGGGTTTCATCCAACCTAACCCCCTCCTTTGTAGGGGGTGGGGGTGAGAAGGGATTCCCTGAAACGGAGCTGTTTCTGGCCGTGAAACGAGGCTGGTTATTCCTGTAGACTTAGTTACTTTACGATTTTTCATACATAATTTCTGTACAACTTCCCCGGAGAAAGTCGCGAATATTTCAGCTCGGACACAATAGAAGATGAAAATTATCAATATTCGCAAGATTTTTTGAATAACTTAAATCCATCGGGACTGCCAGTGCACAAAATAACGTTGAAGAAGCACTGCCCAGAAATGTTGCTTCGGAATTTCGATCCTGCCAATGGACATTGCAACGGAACGAGGCACACTGTTATGGAGCTAAACTCCCACGTCATCGAAGCAGTGATAGCAACTGGCCCTCACACCGGCAAACGTCTGTTCATCCCCCGGATTCCTCTGATGCCTTCGGACAACCAGTTTCTGTTCCAGTTACGGCGCAGGCAGTTTCCCATCAACCTGGCCTTCTCATTCACTGCAAACAAGTCGCAGGGCCAGTCTTTGGATCGTGTTGGTGTGTTTCTGCCGTCACCCATGATCACGCATGGCCAACTGTATGTGGCGATGAGCAAGCAACTGACTCTGCCAACTTGAAATTAAGTTATGGACAAACTGATAATATTGTGTACAAAGAGGTTCTGTAGTAGGTATGTATAAAAATCGCCCTTATTTTAATATTGCTGAACAAATAGTACATATAAATTTTTCACTTCTGCACCCGTATTTTATCACCCATTGTAGATGGGTCAGTTTGCTAGTAAAAGTAATTTTAACAATAAAAAATGATATTGTAGGAGATTCTGTAGAGAAAATGTGCCTTATTATATATAACGGCACATTTCGACAATGAAAGACCTCCGAAAAGGTTTCACATAAAATATCGACGAAAGTCCTTAATTTTAAAACATTACACATAGGCAGTTGCCAGTGTGATTTGCATGAATCTTACTTATTAATCAAACTACACGATAAAGTGCACATTTATTCTGGGTTTTCACTGACCTTGTATGCAATATCAACACTTCTCTTGATAAAATTACCTGAGAGATACGCAATTATAAAATCATTCAACTAATAGTTCACGCCTTGAAAATTTACAGGTTAAAATGAGAGTCCATTCATTAGTCCCAGTAAATATTCTACCCGATGTGAGTTCTTTAAAATGGTTTCATGGAAAAAGGAATTATAAAGATATACTAATTTTTTAAAAACATTTAGATAGATGACAAGTTATGAAAAGAAATTACGAAAGTAGAAAAATAGACTATATCATCCATAGCTATTTTTCGCATTTAAATTCTTCATTCATCTCTGCCCCTGCCCTGCCTCTCTCTCTCTCTCTCTCTCTCCTCTCTCTCTCTCTCTCTCTCTCTCTCTCTCTCTCTCTCTCTCTCTCTCTCAGTACATGATAATGCTACGCATGAATGTTACACATGACAAGCAAATGACAAAAGACCCTCTCAAATAAGTTTCATCTTTTATTAAAAAAATAAATAAATCGGTAATGGATTGCGTTAGCACTAGACAAAAAATAATATATTTTGGGCCTGAAATGTTGCGTTTTTCTAGCCAGTCAATATTAATTGGACGCATTGGTTATACCTACATACACATATTTTCAGTCATGAATTATTTAGAAATAGTTATACAATGAACAAACTTACATTCAAAAACAAGCAGATATACCTGTGGGCGTGTACATCAAACCAAGGTCTTTTCAGACGCATATTGACACCATTTAAAAAAAACCAAATGTTCTTCATACTTGTGATTGATTGACTGATTGATTATGAAATTTAGGTCTTGAGGACCAAGCGCCGGAACCCATCAGGATTATTCAGCGCCTCTTCATACATGAGAAAATGCATGATTGCACACGCCACCAGTTAAGACTTCTTTGCTGCATCGAGCAAATATGCAAAAGAAACCTTTCGTAGATAGTCCTGAGTGCATTCGAATATGTTCGTGTGTACTGCCAATCTTCAAGAGGCCTTCTCACAGGAGTTGCTTAATTTTTTGGGCAAGCATATCTACCTCTGTCGCCCTGCTAATTAGGTAGTAGCTTTTCTATCATAAAAACCTTCAGATAAGCAAAAAAGTGTATGGCTGAAAGTTCTTTCTGTGCTAACTCATAAATTTAGTACTGAAATCTGTTACTATGTCCATAAAGTATTTATGATAACATGCAAAAGCATAATATCTGTATCCCGCTTACTTGTGTGCTTTGAAAAGTTCGAAGCTTATGAACAGTACTGAGACCTTGTTGAAACAGTTTGAAACCCTCAGAGATTTAGTTTTGTATTTCTCTACTTAGAGAAGGAAAGATTTCCACAAGTTTTTATCAAGGCTATTTTTTTATAACAGTGATGATAGTCATCTCCAGCGTTGCCAAGGAATGTCCAGTTTTATTTGTCAATTATTTTTGAATTATAACGAAGAGAGCGATGTACTCTGATGTCTTCATCTAGCTGTTTACAAGTGAAGTTCAGGTAAGAATATTTTTGTGCAGTCGACCAAAAGTGATATTTAGATACCATTTAAGGCAGGGGTGGCCAGACTTTTGGACTCCGAGATCTACGCTAAAGACTGAAACTCCTTTACGATCTACATTACTACATAACCAAATATTATTACGTGGGAAAAAAATTTCAAATAGCACCATTGTACGATAAAACAAGTACAATTGCCTCCCTTATACACACACACACACACGCACACACACACACCACAACACACACACACACACATATAATAATAAAATTATAATATAATATATATAATATATATATATTAATATATTAATAATTGTGTGTGTTGTGTGTTGTGTATAAACTGAATCACGTTAGGAACGTGATAAACCTAAGTAAAGATATATTTTTTTTTTTTTTTTTTTTGCCACGAAGGAAAGATAAAACGAAGGAGGTCTGCAAGATCTTTCGACGTTTAAACGTCTTTTACTGAGGCAGAGACTGACATACATGGAAAGGACACAAAAGAAGATTTCGTATAACTGACGAAGGGATTATAAAGAGTTAGTACCTAAAAATGGTATATACTAATTAATATAATTATATATAATATATAAAATAAATAATTATAATTATATTATATATCTATATAATATGTATATAATAATACTATATTTAATATATATATATGTATATATATATAATAAGTATATATACTTATATATTATTATAATATATATATATTAATAGATTATATATATATATTATAGGATTTTGTGTGTGTGTGTGTGTGTGTTGTGTGCGTGTGTGGTTGTATAGGGAGGCAATTGTACTGGTTTTTATCGTAAAATGGTGCTTTTTGAAATTTTTTCCCCAAGTAAATAATATTTGGTTATGATTAAGTAGATCGTAAAAAAAATTTCAGTCTTTAGCGTAGACTCGGAGTCCAAAAGTCTGGGCCACCCCTGCCTTCTGGATCTAAATTTCGCTTTGAGGTTTCGGACTTTGCACCAAAATTTCTTACCTAACTTCAAACTTGTAAACAGCTAGATGAAGAACATCAGGAGTACATCGCTTCTCTTCGTTATAATTTCAAAAATAATTGACATAAAAACTGGACATTCCTTGGCAAACGCTGGATGACTATCATCACTGTTATAATCTTGATAAAACTTGTGAAATCTTTCCTTCTCTAAGTAAGAATACGAAACTAAATCTTAAAGGTCAAACCTGTTTCAACATGGTCTCAGTACTGTTTAAGCTTCGAAACTCAAAGCACACAAGTCGCGGGAATACAGATATTAGCTTGCCATGTTATCATAAATCTTTATAAACATAGTTAACCAGATCAGTACTCCAAATTTATGAGTTAGCACCAGAAAGAACTTTCAGGCCAATACATTTCTGAAGTTTTTTATGATAGAAAAGCTACTACCTAATTTAGCAGGGGACAGAGGTAATTATGCTTGCCCAAAAAAATAAAGCAAACCCCTGTGAGAAGGCCTCGTGAAAGATTGGCAATTTACACACGAACATATTCGAATCCACTTCAAGGCTTATACTATATATTATATAAATTATATATTATATAATATTAATATATATTATTATATTATATATAATATCTATAATATATATATATATACAATAATTTAATATATATATATATATAATATATATATTATATATATAATTATTATATCTAATTATGCCTTATGTTTTATGTTTGTTTATATGGGATGTGGGGAAACGGGCCGACGATCAAACAAATGGGCCGCGGCACCTCGACTTTTAAGGTGATTGCCAAAGAACTTTGAATACAAAGACGAGGATTTAACATGACTGGTCTTCAACATCAGCAATCAGTCATTTTTTAGAATGTAACGTCAAACCTAAAGAAACAAGTTCCGCAGAAATAAGGGCGTTGCCGAAGACCATCCTTTCCATGGCGGTGTTAAAATTCATTAATTTAAAAAAGCCAAAACCCGATTATACATTTAGTTTGAAGTTTCTCAATTACAACCGAGACTGCAGAAACTTGAAGTCAGTAGGAAACTTAGATTCGTCAAGTTGAACTTGCCATTTAAAGCGAAAACGCGAACTTTGCTCTGTCTTCATTAGAGTTGTATTCCCTTTGTAAAGGATGCATTTTCATTATTGCACCCGTTGTGAGTGAAATGAGGATGTGGGCTTGAGGAGACTGGAGGAAGTATACAGTTTTGTTGGAGTGGGAAAAATCGAAGTTGCCTGTAACTACTTCAGTGATTTTCGACGTGATTTTTTGATATCTAGTATTAAAGAAAAATGAAATGTCATTCAAAGAAATTGCGCAGACGGGAGCTGGTCTGGCAAAGAGCCTCATGATGTGACCACGATATATTCGCCGCACAAGCAGATACGTATGTTTGTAAGAGTTACGTATTTATTTCACTAATTTGTCTGAACTACTGAGTCCTTTCTTATATCAAACCAGGCCCTTATTAAAGGGTGTTTCCAACATCCCCTTTACCCTTAGCTGAACTAACTTTGCACCCTTTTCTTTTATCTCTATTCAAGCTTCCTTTCTTCATTTTTACTGTCCAACCTCTCAAACTTTTACTATTTAGTGCAACTGTGAAGTTTTGTCCAAGTTCTACTTTTAGATCATTGTATTTCATCTCATTTATTTTCTGGATTTCTTTATCATTCTATTTCCTTGTTAGACGAGTGGTTTTCGCGCTCGCCTACCAATCCGGAATCAGATGAATTTATTTCTGGTGATATAAATTCATTTCTCGATATAATGCGGTTCGGATCCCACAATAAGCTGTAAGTCCCATTGCTAGGTGACCAAATGGTTCCTAGCCACGTAAAAATATCTAATCCTTCTGGCCAGCCCTAGGAGAGCTGATAATCAGCTCAGTGGTCTGGTTAAACTAAGATATACTAAACCTTATCATTCTGGTTCTTACTTTAAGTCATGAATGGCCGAAGATGTCCCAGTGCTGGACTTGGCAGTCTCAATCTCATCAGTTAAATTAGCTATTAAGTCCTACGAAGGCCTACGTAAGCAGTGGGTATTAACAGAGCTCTTTTATGGAGTAGCAAGGCGTGATCCTACCTCAAGCTTGCTCGGGATGCTTGGTAGATTTTCCCCTCACGTATAAGTTATAAACATTATGTTCCTAACTTAAAGTAAATTAAAACACTAAAATCTACATTTTCTCCAGCGAAAATTAAAATAAATATGCTATATCTTACCAGAAATAATTTTTCTGTACTGTTTAACATGCACATTGCTTATTTTCTTTACATTTTAATTCTTATAATTAAATCATAAATATCCTATCCTATAATTCCTGTATCTTTAACTCAACGTCAAACACCTTTTTCAGATCTTTTTAGGCTCTTCCATAGACCTTTCCTAAACAACGACAAAGTAGTTTGTTTGCTTACTCCCCGAGTAAGTGAAAAAAAAAGAGGGTATTTTGGCACTCTTGTATTCCGCATCAGCTCAGTTTGTCCTTGCTGTGGCAAAAGTCTGCCGCGCCGGGCTCCAAACTTCTATTTTTTGAATTAATTAAGAAGCGTTTAGTTCTCGCATGAAAGTTAAACCTCCTACGTCTGGTTTTATGGGCAATGCTCCCATATTATCATAAATAGTATGCTGCAATAAAATATTTTCAGCACAATTATACATCGACATTATAAGTAATGCAATAGCGGTGGGCATAAGGACACTAGATAAATGAACATTACAGACACGTTACAGGGACGTATTGCTAGCGACTTCTATAGACTTACGAAGGACTTGGCACATCTCACAACTTTTCTCTGCCACCTAAGGTAGTGTTATTCTTCGTGTATAACGTTACCACTCATGACATTTGTCGTTATTATAAGTAGTACTCTAAAATTAGCGGTGTGTTAACATGATATGGCAAGTAATTTACTTTTTCTATGGCTGAGACTACGTATGTTCATGATTTTATTGTCCTTTGCTGGTCCTAAGTGACAGGTTATCTCGTTTTTTTTAGCACTGTTTATGCTTCTCTCTTGACATAATTATTTTTGACATATTTCCTCTGGGTGTTCACTCTTTAGTGAAGAAAAGTTACATAACAAACGAGCATGTTATAACTATTAGAGGAAGTAATATGTCCGAAAGTATGCTCAATATCCGTGATAAGGTAGTCGATTTGACTCAGTGAAATGTTGCATCACTCAGACATTTTGTAACATGCATCTCAGTAATGGCAAAGGTGATACATAGTTTAACAACTCCAAAAACGTGCATGCCTCTACACCACTACTAGGGTTCCAGCTCTTGGTGTTGACATTTACGCATGGAAGTTACTTAAGACTAAATGATAAGGTCTTACACTTACACAGGGAATTTACTCAAGACTAAATACATTTTTACATTGACCCTCGGTTAATTAACTCAAGACTAAATGGTAAGTCCTCACATTCACTCAGGAAATTGACATAAAACTAAATGTTAAGTTTTCACATTTACTCAGGAAATTTACTTAGAACTAAATATTCAGGCCATACATTTACTCAGGAAATTTACTCAAGACTAAATAATTAGTTCTTACTTTTATTAATGAAATTTATCCAAGACTAAATGAGAAGTTCTTGCATTTACTCAGGAAATTTACTCAAGACTAAATATTAATTCTTTACATTTACTCAGAAAATTTACTCAAGTATAATATTAATTTCTTATATTTACTCAGGAAATTTACTCAAGACTAAATATTAATTTCTTACATTTACTCAGGAAATTTACTCAAGACTAAATATTAATTTCTTATATTTACTCAGGAAATTTACTCAATACTAAATATTAAGCTCTTACATTTACTCAGGAAATATACTCAAGAAGGAATATTAATTTCTTACATTTACTCAGGAAATTTACTCAAGACTAAATATTAATTTCTTACATTTACTCAGAAAATTTACTCAAGAGTAAATACAAGTTCTTACATTTACTCATGAAATCTATTGAAGACCAAATAATAAATTTCATCTTTCCTTGAGATAAAATTATTCGATGTGTCTTTCCACTTCGAGAACAAAATAATGATAAGCCCTTTCTTTCCATTTCGAGACTCTATAATAAGTTGTACCTTTCAAATCTAGTTCAGCTGTCTTACGTTTTAGTCTCTTAATTTCAACGAATGCCTATTATCTATAAGTGGAAAATAGTAAACTGGAATGACCTTGACTGGGTTCGTGTGGGCAGCCGAAGAGTTGGATGACCCACGAAGGAGACAATGGCGAAGAGAGAAACGAATGGCGGAATTTGAAGACTGATCTGACGATGGTGAGATGATAAGAAATATTTCAAGAATACAAGAACACCACTTGGATAAGAGGGTATTGCCGTCGGCGCACCTCACGCGGTGCACTGTAGGCATTACCTAAGGTTATTTGCAGCGTCCCTTCAACCCCTAGCTGCAGCAACCTCGGTCACTCCTTTTACTCTGCCTCCGTTCATTTTTCCTTTCTTCCATCTGATTTTCCAACCTCTCTAACAATTGTTTCATATTGCAATTGCAATGTATTCCTCCTGTTACACCTTTCAAACATTCTTATTCTACTTACCTATCTCTCTCTCTCCCTCTCTCTCTCTCTCTCCTCTCTCTCCCTCTCTCTCTCTCTCTCTCTCTCTTCTCTCTCTCTCTCTCTCTCTCTCTTGGTATTATCCACCATAGTATTCATGATTAATAAGATAATTTGGATAATGTTGATAGTTACTACAACACCACTTTTCATCAAGGATTCTGTGATTACTTCTATGCTTTGTATAGTTCCACAAATGATAACGTTAGGTCGCTAGTTTGCTTCCTTACTAAAATAACTGTTAATATTTTTTGCACAAAAAACCAATGGAACTGGAAACCTTACTGCCCTCAAGTATTCGAACACAAGGAATGAATGACAAGCTTTAGCCGTCCGGTGTTCCTAACCTTCACAGCATAAATGTGGGAGACGGTGGCCTACTGGGTGTTACAAGACCAAAATGCAAAGAGGAGGGACATTTTCAGCTCGGAAGAATCAAGTTTAGTACGTATGGTCGGGAACAGCAACGAAGAATCGCCACAAATACGAAATGAGATAAAAAATAAACGAACAAATGAATAGTTTCTAATTGACTCTGCAATGAGAGCTATGTAATTTTTAAGAATTTAATTCTTAAGTCATCTGAGCACATAAGGATACACACATGTTCAAATAAGAGATAGTAGGTTCAATTGCTTCATCATTAATAGGATAACAAAACTGGACGCACCAATATATATATATATATATATATATATATATATATATATATATATATATATATATATATAATATATATATATATGGATAAACATCAAAACAGTTTCTTTAGAGATACCGGATAAGACGAAGTTATAGGATCACACTTCATCTGCGCTCGCAAGATGATGAAAGAGCGAACGCAGGCAGAGTTAAAACAAGAAAACTGAGAATCGGAGGATGTCGATAAGATAAATTAATAACGATCGAATCAGAGGTAAAAAAAAAAAAAAAAAAGACAAATTATATCTTAGCCCTTAAGTTTACTATGCATGACCTGGCCGTTTTTTTAATATTACAACTATTATTATTTAGAAGATGAACCCTATTCATATGGAAGAAGCCCACATAAGGGGTCACTGACTTGCAATAAGAGCTTCCCAAGAATATGGTGTTCATTAGGACGAAGAGAAGGCAAAGGGAAATACAGGAACAGATCTCACTTATCAAGGAGATAAAATAAATTCATACGTTAATAAATCGATAAACTTGCACTAAAATGCAAAAGGAGGACAGTATTAGAGTAGTAATGAATTGCATCTTCGCTGGAACTTTTGAATTTCCGATTGCAAGACTTCTTTTGTTTTTATTGAGAGTAATGCAACCAAACCAATGTCGATAGGCAAGTGTGATGGCGGCTGAAGTTTTGAATGAAATTGCAGCGTTGAGACTTGTGACTATAAGCAAAATCGTCACTATAAATAGTGCACGCTTAGGCCGGAGCGAACTAAGAATCAACCAAGAGTAACAATGCAAGACGGGAAACGAAACTACTTTTCAGTGATGCAAGTCGATTCCGATTACTCCACAAAATATTCCATGGGCTGAAATCAACTGTCTTAATTGAAAATTTCATCCTTTCATCTAGTTTTAGACTTTCAACGTGGATTATTAGAATATGATTAGTGGCGGAAATGTGTTCATTTTGATTTGACCTATCACTGATTTTGATAAGATAAAACACAAAAATCATTCAGTTATATTTTCTTAATTTAGTTTTACTAAGGAATTGATAAATTTCAATTATTTTGGGGATCGCCTTTATCCAAATCAGTACTTTTATTTCTTATCACTGTCTCTTACTTGCAAACACATTTCTGGCGAACCTCTGCGGCTCAAAAAGAGTCTTAGGTTACGCCCCTATGTGCCCTCTGAAAGGTTTAACGAAGAAGGAGGAAAGAAAAGAAAAGAGAAAGCAAATCATCGGAACGCTAAAAAAATACACACAATGAATATGGCTAAGCTGATGACGACGACCTTCAAGGCATCGGGGATATTTAAGGGTTTTGGTAAAACTGAAACTGAGTTTACAGGAGAAAGGATTTAAATTCTAAAAGTGGGGAATTAAACATGGGGGGGAATGGACCGCAGAGCTCCATGACACTATAGGCGTCGTTAATGGTGTTAGTGAATTCTCCAAATCCCGTGGAAAGAATTACTAGTTTCCGTTAGGATCAATTTTGGTGGTAGACTTAACAGCAACAGCTTACAAAAATGTTGGAACTGAAAATAATCTAAATAACGATAATAATTACAATAATAAAAGCAATAACATGATAACCCAAAACAAAAGCGTTGATACTAGAAAGTCAACACAACAACGGTGACTAGAAGATAACAAACAAATAAGACTAAAGAGGCGTAAAGACCGTCTCCTTCATAAAGGCGACAGCGACGGAAATAAAAAACAAATTCATTGTCGGGACTGACATCGTCATTTTCGTTTCTCGATAAAATGAGCGAAAGAAAAGAAATTGTTTTCCATTCCAGGTTTACTTCAGTTACGGACGAAAGAGCAATAATTTAACAGGAGGTGGAAAGTATGAATACAGAACTGGGATGGAGAAAGAAAGAAAGAAAGAAAGATTGCGTTTAGTCTTCATGCTCAAGATTTTTATTTCTTAGCTTTTAATTCTGACCTCGATGTTCAGTTGTTTGGGTTTAATGTTCCACGTCAAAGCGTAGCGAACGTTATTTTATTACGTATAGGTTCAGTGTTCTGCAATTTTTATGTTTAATGTTCTATGTATTTAGAATTCTGATTCAATTTTCGATTTCGGGCTTTTTCTATTTATAATTCTAATTAAGTGTCCAGGGTTCTACCTTTGCGTTCAATACTCGACGTATACATATTTAGCTTTCCATTTCAGCGATCAGAGTTCAACTTAAAAATGCTCAATGTTCCACCTACATATTTAGAATTCTACTTTTGTTTATTGTTTTACTGCTATTCTGAAAGATCCACTTTAATTTTCAAATTTCTACTTTAATATTCTTCAGCGTTCTTCGGCATGGCTGGGTTTTCTTGTTTTCTTGTTGAGCTCTGCTCTGTATTTTCAATTTCTTTAGGCTTCAATGAAAAGGAAACCAGCAGAGAGAGAGAGAGAGAGAGAGAGAGAGAGAGAGAGAGAGAGAGAGAGAGAGAGAGAGAGAGAGAGAGAGAGAGAATAGTGAAAAAATTTACAAAATATAAATAGGAAAGAGTAAAATGCAACAAAACAGACGAACCACGTACCACAACAACCATATAATTCGTCTCTGTCCATTAAATGTTCAGAATGTTTTCACCTAATAATGACTAACTGTCCAAACATGTTCAAGTGATTAAATTCAGTTCTTCGTTTGACCAAGTGAACTGCAAGTCTCTTATTCAAACACTTCTGCAACTTACAGGTTGAAGCACAGAAGAAACTGGGAAACTTCGAGTACTGTAATATATCTGTTGTTACGAGAAAATGCTGCTGTTTGATCAGCACATGTGAGGCGTTCACTTTGCTACTGAATTGTGGGATCGTACCATTACTTACACGATTCCGGGCTGTGTGACACAACCTGGTTCCTAAACTCAAGTGTCTCCTGCGTCGTCAACACTTATGGAGAAACAATCGGATCTTTCCTAGATAGTGACCTCCAAGGGTTTTCAGAGGTCGTTATCTAGTACTAATATTTCTTTATGATATTTACGATCTTGTACTAAACACGCCGCAAAGGTATATACATACCCTTGGTGGTCATTATATACGAAAGATCCACACAATCAAATTACCGATGCTGTGGGTGTACATTTGGAGGACCAAGATACAACCTTACTTCCCGGACGTGATTTGCAAAGTTTGAATATAGGTGGGCCAGATGTGTTATGTCAAGGGAGATTACATTGAAAACTATATGATGTTTAAAATGGTTTTTTCTTCCATGCTCTTTTTGGGCTTCAGCGATAAAATGGCCCCTTTACTCTAACAGTGCAACTGCCCAACAGCCTATGACTTTCAAATCATGCTTCTTGTGAACAAACTTATCAAGTCCCATTTTCTTTACTTAACCATAATAATTCCCGATACTCAACAGGATGATATTCTGTGATCTCATATTCAAATCTTAGTACTTATTTTATAATCTCTTCCTGCTCGCATGTAGTATATACACAAAACATTCTACATTGTGGGGACTTCTTCACATACAAGATATGTGACATAGGAAATAAACTGCCACCAGAAGTTGTTAGCATCATCAGCGTGAGAGAGTTTGAAAGAAAGCCAGACAAAATCATTAGGACACTGAATAAATATTTAAACCTGCCCCTAGAGATAAGTGAGCGCATGATGTCTCTTTGGATGTACTAATAAGTCTTTGTGACATCCTAATCTTTGTAACATGCATGGCATGAACATATACTATGTCTGTCTGTCTGTATTTATATATATACTACATTTCATCTGACCACATATTAATTTTCTTCTGTTTATGTTCATCAATCACACTTCTCTTCCAAGAATAGGAGTTGGCTCAACATTATATCCTTCCCACAACTCTTGCAAAGCTTTGGCTACCTCCCTTGTCTCCCCTGCTCTAATTTGCCTCTTCTTTTATTCTGCAGCCTCTACAATCTATTCATACAACCAATAAACACCCATGAAATCATAACACATCATTATCAAACACTATTCCACCAAACCAGTCACTTCCCGGTCAATATATCGTTACAATAGCACTAGTGTTCTGAGAAAGCTTCTAATGCTGTTTTCTACCACAGACCTGAATAAACCAAGAAAATGGAAGAAGTAGCAGACCCGTATCTTGAAGAGAGAGAGAGAGAGAGAGAGAGAGAGAGAGAGAGAGAGAGAGAGAGAGAGGAAAAAAGGCTATACAAAAGGAAACCAGATTTAGAGCAAAATTCCAAAACTTGGCTGTACAAGGCAATCGAAATATGATCGATGTCCACTCGGTAAACTGGGAAAAATTAGACTGACTACTTTTACAAAGCCGTCAAAAAGGAACAGACGTTTTCCACGTTGAGCTCAAAGGAAAAGTAGCCAAAATAGGACCTGGAGAGAGAGAGAGAGAGAGAGAGAGAGAGAGAGAGAGAGAGAGAGAGAGAATTAGTCCCTAGATAGTTCTATCAAGAAGGCTGTTCTGATTCTTTTTAAAGTAATGCCTAACCACTGTGACCTTCGTCCTGTAACCTCACCGAACTATTTTCTGAATATAGATTGAGTGAATGGTTCCTATTGAGAGGAGTCACAAGTATAATCATCGTCGACGTGCACAATAGGGAATGATTACCAATCAAGACTAATACAAATGAAATAAAACTCCAATGAAGAAAAGAAGCCATTTTTGCTGAATTCGTATTGACTTATCGATATACAATATATTTAATATGGAGATGGTATTTTCTGCATTTATATACAGAAGAAAGAAGGGGACTGGATACACAAAGCCTTGATTACGATGAGAGAATAGTTTTCCACCTTTTCAACCGATAACTGAGTTTTCTTTTCCATTTTTGCTTAGATATTTGTGGACGATGAGAGAGAGGAGAGAGAGAGAGAGAGAGAGAGAGAGAGAGAGAGAGAGAATATTTTTTTGATACTGTATACAAACCAACGAAGTGAGGAAACATTTTTCCAAACCCGTGAAGTGGAACGTAGTGTGATAGATAGAGAGAGAGAGAGAGAGAGAGAGAGAGAGATGACACCACAAGGATAGGAAATGGCAGAGGAAGTGTCTGTCTGTCCGTCTGTCTGTCTGTCTGTGTGCGTGTGAGGGTGGCGGGGCAGCGGAGTGGGAGGAGTAGCTTTAGCCTAGTTGGACTCTCCGGTCGGGAATCTCCCTATCGGTCCCTCAGTCACTTCTGGATAGTGGAACGTGAAGGGTGTGGTCTCCCGTCTCCCTGACGTTGTCCCTCGTGTTGCCAAAGCATTTTTTTTTTTCCAAAAATCAACTTACTTATTCTTACTAATTGTTTCATTTCTCTACGAAACAACAAATGTTACCTGTTGAACGAAATAATTCACTGCCTTTTAAAGAAAACGGGTGTTGATACTCCTTACAATAAATTCTATATCAAAAAAACATTTTGATTTGCAGAACTATTTTTGTTTTTGTACAGTTCTGGGTGCAGCGATGGCATGAAATTAATTGCTGCGTTAATCATTCGATGAGTTTGTGATAATGTTTGACTATATAAATTCATCCATTAAATTGGATGTACCTACATTATTCGACTGTAGCATTCAGGTTACAAATACACACATATGTATATGTACATACATGCTGACACATTATATCTATCTATCTTTCTATATATATGTATATGTACATTTTGTGTGTGTATATTTATATATATATATATATATATAATATATATATAATATATATATATATATATATATATGTGCTTACGTTAGCGTCTGTACCATGGACTCGAATAGACATTAATGCATTTATTACGCAAACGTCCCCTGAATATAAAAAAATCCAATTTAATGTATATAAAAAACTAGCATGGAATAAAATGGTAATCACGTTTGAGTCGATAAGCAAACCTTTCGCGTTAATGTATGCAAAGTAGATTTTGCCTCGAATGGAAAATATCTTTAACGACTTACCTCCTTTACTTCTAGACTAGGGATACTTTGTATATATATAATTATTAATATATAATATATATAATATATATATATATATATGTATGTATGATATTATATATATATATACAAATATGCTTACATTCACACATATATACATACAAATATACATTGTATATATGTATATATTATGCATGTGTATGTATTTTATATATACACACACACACACACACACACACATATATATATATGTATATATAGATATATAATATATATACATACACACATATATATATATATATATATATATATATATATATATATATATATATATATATATATATATATATATATATATATATATATATATATATATATATATATAACATAAAGGATGATATAAGTGTGCAAGTGTGTAGTAAATACAAAAACAAGCTGTTTAATTTAAAGCAGGTTTATACATATGCGCATACCAAGGTGGGATGCCCATACATACACACGTAATTTTATATTTACACTGGAAGTGTCTTTGCGTTTAAGCAGATCGTAAGCGTGAGATGGAAATATGATTAATCAGTACAATCCCTTCTTCGAAAACTCAATTCCTCCAAACGAATTTCACATCCCTGGTAATTCCAATATCTTCGAATTCCTTGAGTGGGATTCTGCGTTTTTCCACGTTTCACGTCTTCAGTCAGTACGGGCTTCGCAGCTTCCTGACTCAGTCACGCCCTTCGGTGATCATTTCCTCCGAAGGGCTGAGGAATGATCTAGGATAATCCAGGATAAGGTGTCATAGGATTTTATGAAGGCTAACTCCTCTTACAGGGGGGCGAACTTTGAATGAAATTGAGGAACGCTGTCACGAATTTGGAGTTCACTTCGAAGTACTGCTCGACTCTGGGACGAAGGATTTTCTAATCGACCCCGTCGTATGAAGTATCAATTCAAGCCTTTGACGCTGAAATGGAAGACTTGACGAGATCGCACTTGAGCGGAGAGGCTCTAACAGGGGCTTGAATTGTTGGGTTTCAGGGGTGGGGGGGGGGGGGGGGGGGGCGGGTGGAACTCGCTCAATTCACCTGAAATGAGGACAGATTAAACTACGTGGTGTTACTTTGTGCCTCGAATCGAAGAGTGATACGTTCATGAATACATGATACAGTGAACTTTTGGGTGTGATTTCGCTACTGGACTCTTCGTAAATTACGTATAAAAAGAAATAGAGTTAAAAGATTTATTTTTTAATCTTACTTAACTTTCGGGACTGTATGTAGTGAATTCGATCAATCTAAAAACAATTATAAAGTCCCTCTCGCTATTAATGATAATACATTGTTGTATTATATAAGTATGTATGTGTATACATGAACATATTTATGAGCATTTATACACACATATACGTATGCATATATATGTGTGTGCGTGGGTGTATAGACACGTGTATAATTATATATATATATATATATATATATATATATATATATAGATATATATATATATATATGGTAATTGTGGAAACGTGGCTTCAAATAGGCGTCATATGTTGTGAGGCTTATTATAATGCATCTCGGAACACGTCCGAAATATGCTAAATTCCCAACTCAAACCAAGCTGTCAATCTCATTAGCTTTACATGTATCACGCCTGTTTATTTTAAGAACGTTTTGCTTCAAAAACGACACGGGGAATGATTCATCACGCAAGCTCACGTGTTCTCTCTCTCTCTCTCTCTCTCTTCTCTCTCTCTCTCTCTCTCCCCTAATGCTTGCTTGCATCAAAGCCTCAGGTGTACAGGCACTCACATCTTGATTCATGTCTGGTGGTCCTTGTCATACGTCAATGGTAAACTCAGATTGCGGCGTTGTTTGCAATTCAGAAAAAACTGAATATGTTATTTTTAGGACTGGCTATTGAACTTTATACATTTATTTCGTCGCGAATACTGAAACATTTTTCTTTTGCAGCCTTAAAAAGTGAAGTTGAGAAGGGAGGTGAACTGAGACTGAAAAGGGAAAGGACGATAGTCACCCATTCCTCGTATAGAAAACGGTGAACAGAAATAATATAAAGAAAACGTAAGAAAAGACTTCACGTGTTTGCCTATTGAAATTAAGTGTATCTAGTTCGCCAGTGATAGAACGATACCTGAAAAAAGAAAAAGAAAAAATAATAATAAAAATAAAAAAGATAATCATAAACTTGCATTACTGCGTAAAACTACCAAATTATGAATCATCGCTGTGATATACGGTTTTAGAAGATTAAGCGAATTAGATACCATTACGTGAGAAACGAGATTCTGTAATAAGCTTTACTAAGAAGGCTAATTCTGATGCAAATCCCAAAATACGATGATTCTTAGCAAACATGTACGATGAACTTCACAAAGAGGGTCGGTGACTTCACTGCCGCTAGACACGGGAGCGCTAGACATCGCCTGCTATTAAATCATTGACTTTGGATTCCACACAACTCCCAATTTCAGGTAAGTGATGCATTGAGTGGGATAGACAGGTAAATGAATAACGAGAGAGAGAGAGAGAGAGAGAGAGAGAGAGAGAGAGAGAGAGAGAGAGCATTTTCTGTGAGAAGTCCTAAAAATACCTCCACAAATCAGTAATGTGGTATTATCATGTCCGTTGGACATTTCAGGCAGTTTTTCGTGGTTTACTAAACATTAAAAATCCTTCTGATCTCGATTTATCAGTTCTTTATCTGTTATTTTATCTGATTTTTTTTATTGACTAAGGCATCATTTTTTACCATTTCAGATCGCCTCACTTTATTAACATAATTGGTCTTTTAATTCTTCTCTGCCTTTGGGGTTAATATGGAAAGTCGATTGAAACGATAGCTTCTTTCTTTTTCATTGAAGAGAAAAGATGAATTTGGTAAATTTATATGGGCAAACATAATTAGCGTTTTAGAGTTTTTTTCTTAACTCTTAAGACGTCCACACCATTACACGAGGATTAATTAGCGTCAATAATTTCATTATTTTCATTTGGGAAAAGTTGATAACATTGAGCGAGACGGAATTCTAGTATATTATTTTCTTTGCAATTATGAAACCACAGAGCGGAAGGAATCCCGGTTGATGACTTCAGTATTTCAGTTTTGAGGAATTATATATATATATATATATATATATATATACATATACATATATAATTATATTATATTATATATATATATATATATTTTATACATATATAATATATATATATATTTATATATACACACACACACACACACACACACCACACACATATATATATATATAATATATATATATATATATATATATATATATATATATATACTATATATATATTATATATATATATATATATATATTTACTTGGTATAAGTCCAAAGGTTTTATATTTAACTGACACTAAAATAGATGAGAGATTATTAAGGTAAGCTGGAATAATAAGCGCCAGTAATTTTATGCCCATCTTATCAACAACAGAGAGAGAGAGAGAGAGAGAGAGAGATGAGATGAGAGAGAGAGAGAGAGAATCCTACGAATCTTTTATGAATGATTTCAATCTGTTTTGATTATATGGATTTTGGATGGAGCAATGATCACTCACATTTAGTGAATTTTCCATCTTCTCTCTCTCTCTCTCTCTCTCTCTCTCTCTCTCTCTCTCTCTCTCTCTCTCTCTCTCAAATGTGACCCACATAGTCAACCAACAGCTAGGTACATAATCCTCTGTTCAGGTCTAGATATTCAAACTGGATTGAGAGATGTGCCTATTCGCCCTCCCCCCTCTTCAGAGAGAGAGAGAGAGAGAGAGAGAGAGAGAGAACAAACAGGTGGTGATCGCCTATTCTATTTGGAGTTGTCTAACCAGTTAATGTTGTCAGGAGCTGTTGGAACACTACCCTGAGGGAAAGTAAGGCCTGAGAGGAACGAAGTCTGGAGAGGTTGCCTGGATAATCGGATGATGAGAGAGAGAGAGGAGAGAGAGAGAGAGAGAGAGAGAGAGAGAGAGGGAGAGAAAGTTTGTCAGGTGGGAAGTTTTCATCCTGTCTCATGCCTTTCCTTTGATCCCTAAAGCAAAAGCACATTGCAAACTGGCCCCTCCCTCTTACCCCCCCCCCACCCCAACCCCCCCCAAACCCGCCACCTCCCCGAAAGTAGGCACCCAATAACGAATACGCACAAACACTCACATACTCACACACACACGCGCGCACATACACACGCACAACACACAGGTATCCCCTGAGGCGTTCTATTAATTATCAGGTAGTCAAACTTCCTGACGATGCTGGGCATGCCTTCGAGCTATATATATATATATATATATATATATATATATATATATATAATATAATATATATATATATATATTATATATATATGATATATATATATATATATATATATATATATATACATATATTATATGTATATATATATATATATATATATATATATATATATATATATATATAATAGTATTATATATATATATATTATATATATATATATATATATATGTGATTGTGTTGTGTGTGTGTGTGTGTTTATACGCACATATATCTATTTCTTTTTCAAGTCTTCAGTTCCATTCAACTTTTGTTTTTGCAAACATTTTAAAAAGCTGCTACTATGGCTCCCGTTTTTTTTTTTTTTTTTTTAAGGCTGCTGTATGATCAAGAGCCCGTGCCAACATAGGGATGGGTTAATGTAACAACAATAACATTATGCTTGCTCCTCATTGATGCAATATTTTCTTACTTATCTTTAAACGATGGAATTACAAAAAATGAGAAAATAAAAAAACACTGCTTTTGGAAGAAAGCGCACGTATTTATGGAAAATAGTCTTACTAATAATAGTGGAAAAGGAAATTATTTTGTAAAATAGATAAGAAATTTAAAATAAATAGGTGATCCTTTATTCCTTTATTCCTCTGTAAAAGTGGTTGTTTTTAAAATTTTTATTTAACCATATTATCACAAATATTGCATAGATAAAAAAAACCACCAATGGACAGAGAAGATATTAGAAGCATGCATTTCTCAAGGAAGTGTATAATGAAACTTTTCTATTCTGAATTTACTTATCAGATGGCAAAGAACACACTTTCTATATTGTTCAGGCGAGCGAAAAAAGACAAAAATGCAACAAAGATGAGAATATCTATATAACCATTATAGCAGAGTGTACTTGCTGGTGGAATTCAAGTTCACTTGTGGGCGGAGAAGAAAGTCGTTTTATTATGCAAAAAGGTAAGGAGGATGATCAAAACAAGGAAAGCACACAAACTTGAAAGCAAGGAAAATTTGGGGGAAAGGAAGCATATGCCCTAGGGGGAAAAAGAGACTAAATAGAGAATTACACGAAGAGAAGATAACTGAGTAAATAGATCTTGTATGAAAAGGCAAATATTTTATCAGGATAATTACTGAATGCATAAGACAGAACAGAGGAAACTTAATGATGTATTAGCGGAAGTCCCTCACTTAGTTAGGAAAGCATAGAAAAATGTTCGATTATTCAATTCCTTGTATCATCTAAATTTTGGAAGTGGGAACTGAAGTTCTGGACAGCAAAAAAGAAGAAGAAGAAGAAAAAAAAAAGCCATGAGAATGGAAAGTCACCAAGAGGTCAAGGGATTACAAGAGATGCTGCCATTCAGTGGTGAAAGTATGATTGAGTGTCTGACCAAGATGAGTAAGGTATGCCTGAAGTAGGAAAAGGTTTTCACGAAAGGTGAGATATTTAATTAAAACAAATATGCAGGCACATTACCAAGCGTATCTTGAAAAGTCCATAGTATGTTTCTGAATTATAAAAATAAAAGGCGTTGGAATGGGAAGAGCAATGGGAGTCTGGATGCAACAAATTTTGATTAAATGTTTGTTAGGAGACTTCTATGAGAAATTTTTGAGAGACGATGTTTAAGTTTTAACTTATTTGATTAGTACAATTACAGGATTTCATGAAGAAAATGAAGCTTATGTTAAACGGTATAAAAGTATTACTTTTTCTCATGGGCTTTTGATGCTCCTATTAAAGGACTGGTGAGGCAAATCAGGGAACGGACCGGAAAAGTGTATATTGGGTATTCAAATATAAATGAATTACAGTGGTGTATGTGTGTTGAGATTTCAGGCACTATAGGGTAGGCTGGTGATGGTGAATATAAACCACAGAGACTGGTGAAAGATCTGGAAGATTCTGAAAGACTGAAAATGTAAATTGATGTTAGCAACTGTTAGCTATAAAGACATTTGGAAGACAAGAAGATTTAACAAAGAATATTAACATTTATATTGTAAGAATGGGAGCGCTTGATTGGAATAAGTGGAATCGTTCCTAGATAGCCACCCCCAAGAGTTTTAACCCGGCATGTATCCAACTTTGCGGCGTGTTTACTACAAGCCCATTGGAATGGATGGATGGATTATGGAATTTAGGGCATAGTCCAAGCGCTGGGACCTATAAGATCATTCAGCGCTGAAATGAAAGTATGGCTAGATGGGAAAATGAGAAATGAAATGAAAATGATAAACTGATGACAATCCTGCACTGTACGTCAGCAAAGGCCATTTTACTCTCCCCCCAGCATTCCGATCATCCAAAGTTATGAAAGATCGTTTTGGCCAAGGGACCACAAGCCCATTGGGGATCACCGCAAGAACGTAAACAAATGACTGTAAATAGAGATAATGACCTTCAAGAAAGATTCAATATGTTCTTGGAAGTAGATGGCAGGATGAAAGAAAAGGCGAATCGATGAAAAGATGAAGCAACGAAGACAACAGAATCTTTGCAAATTTTCGGGAAGAGATAAGAAAAGACGTCATGGAAGCTAAATTTTGGATGGTGGGCTGAAACTCCAGTTGTGTCCTGGAGATGAAAGGACACAACTACCAATATAAAAAGGATGTGACGAAAAGGTAGAGATATTAACAAGTGAAAAATGCGGCAAAGTTTCTTCACCACAATCGAGTTTTCTGTACAACGTATAATGCTGCATGAAACTCTCAGCCGTGGTCCGTGGAGCTCTTAGCCACTGCCCGTAGGTGGCCTGTGTTGTGGGATATCAGTGCCAGACGCACGATCACGACTAAATTCAACCTTAAATATAATCAAAAGTACTGAGGCTAAAGGGCTGCAATTTGGTATATATGATGATTGGAAGGTGGATGATCAACATCATAATTTTCAGCCCTTTAGCCTCAGTAGTTTTTAAGATCCAAGGGCGGACAGACAATAGCCATCTCAACAGTTTTACAGAGAAATAATAATGAATACATTTAAAGCAATCGTAAGTTAGGAAAAGTCAACAATGAGTTAGAGCACGTAACATGATGCAGAGAGATGCATTTTGAGCAAGTGGCGCGGTGACTCTGGGCATCGGTGAAGAAGGAGAGTTCCTAAAAGTAATGAAGTATATTTCAAAGAAATGTTTAATAATAGTTAATGAAGACGCGTATACCACTTTATATACCTTTTTCTCTCGTGGATCTCCACATATTATCAACTAAAAAATTCCCTTCGGTTTTACATTTATGAAAATATATTACTTACCGAGGTAGAGCGAATTAGATATTAAAGGACATTCTTTGTCAGCTCGAATAATTTATTATGAATCACAGGTGGATGTGATAAATTATTCATAGATATATATTATATAAAATATATATATATATTATTATATCATATATATATATATATATATTAATATATCATCATCAATCATCATCATCATCAGCCATTGATAGTCCACTTCAGGACAAAAGGCCTCAGAGGTCATCTCCTTCCACTCCCGTCTTTTTATGGTCTTTCTATGTTAGTCTGTACACGCAAATTTCCTTAGCTCGTCAATCCATCGTCTTCTCTTCCTTCCCCTGCTTCGCTTGCAATCTCTAGGGACCATTCTGTTATTCTTTGTGTCCATCTGTTATCTGACATTCTCATTATATAAAAATGAAAAGGACCGGTAAACATTTGATGGAAAACGCTGTGAAATACAATTTCACGAGTATTTTTCAGTTATCAAACAGACAGACGTACCCATAAATTTCCATTGCACACATGCCCGCACACACCTGCATAATTGCAGCAATTGCTCCTTGTACAGCAGATCAACATTCCGTAATGACATGCTTTGCATACTAATCGAATCATCTCCGAAAATATTTATCATGTTATTAATGACGAGGTGAACCTCATAATGAGAGCGCGGAAACTTCGCCATCATTACGAATTACGGTTCATTTCCCCTCACCAACCTCCCTCGTCGCTGTCGCTGTTTTTATTTCTAGCTTAATGATACGAAACAACGTTGATCATTATCAATCGTCGCTGACCTCGTCGTTTTGATGGTGCGTTATTTGTTGTTTAATGACTGCAACAACATTGACCATTTTTCATAGCCCTCGGTTTCTTCAAATGACCCGCGTGACGCGTTCGTTAAAAAAAAATACTTTATAAATATGTTATATTGTTTGGTAAACTCATCAGTGAGGGGCAAATAAACTCTTCAATGATTTGTAAGTTTTTTTTTATTATTGTTATTTGCTTTCAGTCATTTTATTGAAATGGAAGAGCTTTTACCCTGGTTGGCAACAGCAGTCCTCTTTTCAGATTAAGGAAAGAACTCTTAAGGTCAGGGCGGTTGTGCGTTTTGTAAACTCTCATCGCTCAGAAATCACCGATAGGTTGAATAGAAGGTAATGAATCGCTGGTATTTCTAACCAGGGCTTCGTATGATTATACAGCATTGGCCAAAGGTTCGTGCTTTTCCTCCTATTACGCTGATTGAATTTCAACTTTTTTTGTGTTAAGTAAGAGATAAGTTACGGCCGTGTGTTTATGATAAGTTTTATTGTGGGGTCAGGTACCCTTGAGGTACATCCAAACTACAGTAAAGGATGCCATAAACACGCATCAGCAACGTTAATATTATCTGCGCACCACAATCAAGTTTAGTACAAATCAACGACTTACTGACAACCCTAACTAGCGTAAGATTGTCTAGCATTTATCAGATTTTTTTAACCTACAGTCGTTGATTTGCTTTGAACCTGTGTGTGATAAGTATGCAATAACTTTCCTTAGTGTGTTTATGATATAGTTTGCAGTTGTGTGGATGCGTCCTGAGAAATTTTGGCCTTTGACAAATCGCGCTAAAAGAAAATGATTCATGTCGGTTTTATCACGAGTGAAGTTCCCCCAACAACGAGACAAGATGCGTTTACCGAGGAAATTTTGGAGGAAGATTAATATATATTTTTAGATATAGTAAGGACAAGGAAGCAATTAAAATCTATAAATATACAATCGACAGACTAATATAAAGACTTGAAAAACCCGGAACCCCACCCACCCCCATGAGAAAAGTGAATATTGACGCCGAAGACCAACGATTTGGTAAGCTTTATGACCTGTTGATCACATTCCTATAGGCAAAGCGACGAAGAAAGATTTCATTCCGTTTCACAGATAATAACCCCTTCTATAACAGGAGAGATTATACATTAAAGAATGAAAGACGATCCAGGACATGGATCAACTATCCGAACGAAGAGTGGGAGATTGCTAATCCTTATCGATCAAATGAGAGATGTAATGCCTGCCAGGTGTTACGTCACTACCTGCAAGGTGGAGAGACTGCCACCATAATTCGTCTAGAAGTGAGCATCGTAAAATGAAACTTTCGGAAAAGCGCCGCTCAGAATTCCACCGCTAAATGAGTCTTACCTTTAGTACCTTTAAGCCATATGGAATTTCAATATAGAATTTAGCCCAAAGGCCAAGCGCTGGGACCTACGAGGTCATTTAGCGCTGTAAGGGAAGTTGTCATTAAGAAGGTATGAGAAGTGTAACAGGAGGAAAGTCTCGCAGCTGCAATGTGAAACAATTGTTAGAGAGGATGAAAAGTCAGATGGAAGAAAGAGCATATGAGGGGAGGTACAGTAAAAGGAATGAAATAGGTTGCAGATAGTGGCCGAAGAACCTTATGTGGTGGCTACAGTGCACCACGAGTGGTGTACTCATGGAAATAAATAGGATTAACCCATTTGTTTATAAATCAGCTCTCTACGAAAACCTTTCTTCGTTCATCATTGCCAATGAAGACTGCAATTCACTGATCAGAAAGTACAAACTACACACTTCACTTACTTTGTGGGATAATAACCGTTTTGTTTTCGAAATATGTAAACATGTGATCCCAGGGCTGATATAAACATTTGAACTCGGAATTGAATTTTCATGTAGTATGTTGTTGACACAGCAATATTATAAAGTCAAATGTGCATATCTCATAATTAATATACTTCCCATTTGCCCAGTATCATAGGTGATTTCATTTATTTATCAAAGTATTTAGTATTTTTTATTTTATACTCCAATTAAATATTTGTTTATCAATATATATACTGAATTCACATGTACACACACATATATTAATAAGATCTTCATTTATTAGTTGATTTATATCCACAATTTTTGCTTGCATCATTGTGTGCTAATTACTAAGATTTCCCGATCTAGTCAAGTTTCCCTTATAGCAGAAGCCTTTCTGCAGATCATAAATTTCCGTGAAAAAAAAAAAAAAAACTTTGATTTTTCTCGCAGGAGAGAAAATTCCCGCGGGGGTGAACTGGACCTTGATCCGATGTCATAATAGTCTAAGTGACTAATGTTTCCCTTAGAAGCTCATAAATTTCCTGTTTTGAATTATTGTTTCCAGTCTGCTTGTCTGTCTTAAGAATGATAAAAAAACTATTATATATATATATTAAATATAAATATATATTATATACTATAGATATATATATAGTATATATATATATATATATATATAATATATATATATATATATATATATAGATATATATAGAAATAGATAATATATATATATATATATATATATATATGAATATATAGATATGATATAAAGGTATATATTTATGACCTAAAGGGAGTTATTCCAGAGCATATTGTTGCGACCCACCATAGTTATGTAACTATGCAAGGTAGGCAATTAGCTGATTAGATCAACATTGGCAGTCTAGAACCTATCTCTACGGATCCCAACGTTCCAATCAATTGTGTGTATTAAATTCGTTTATAATATATATATATATACTATATATATATATATATATATATATATATATATATATATAATACACACATGTATGTATGTATATATATATATATCTGTATATCTATGCATATACATAACCACAACGTAAACTAGAAAAAAGAAGTTTACTTTTCCAGATACGCATAACTGCGATACAATGTCTAAAGGAGTAAGTATGAAAATTTTACGAATTATTTTTCAAACTAAAAGAAGATATTCATCTGCTCATTTTAATATGGTATAATAGAGGCAACCACGTAACTCTTATAAATTGAATCTCGTAAAGCATTTCTTTTATATGTGATGTCACAACGGAAGCAATATGAACTCCTTGAAAGGGTGTATAAATTACCATAATTAAATTGAAAAAAGTTTCCCAATGACGAAATTTTGAAAGAGCTCATCTCAGAGGTACCAAAGACGAGCAACAACGTTTGTTTAGGCTAAAGGAGAAACAGGTATCTAGAGGAACGTTTCATCGAGAAAAGTACTAGAAGGAGCAACATTTCCATCTCGCTAAAGAGATGAGTGAGGACACTTTCACACTTTCCCTTTGATGCCACAGTTTACGTTGTTTGTCCATCGCCTCTGAACAAGAAACAGACGAGCATTAAAAAAAAAGGGGGGGATGAAACACTGAACAGCTATGAATGGCATCAGAGAGAGAGAGAGAGAGAGAGAGAGAGAGAGAGAGAGAAGTGTGTTTAAACCGGTTTAATTTGCGAGATATCACTAGAAGTTTTATTTCATAATTGCCACGACAGATTAATTCATTATCGATATCATTATCATCATCATCATCATCATCATAGTCTCCAGTGCACTGAGAAGCTACGTGCCCTTGTTAAAATTCCGCTACTTATGTCTTTCTTGTTCTTTTACTTTCACAAATATCCACTCACCTCCAACCTCCTTTATCACAGCTATCTTCTAATTAATGTGAGCCTTCCCAGTCGTATATTCCCAAACTGTAACTGAGTACTGGGACCTCCCCTAAAAAAAGCGGGCGGCCATATCTTAAAAACTAATCACAGAATCTTCTTGAAGATAATCTCATTGTTTCCCACACCCAAGTTACCGAAAAGTTATTTCTTGGAACTAACCTAACCTAACCTAGGGCCTGGTACAATACTATAGTAGATTCACATCAAGCGTGCATCTGATGTCTAGGTCCGTCCCTTACGACGCTCCTGATTGGCTTTTGATAAGCCAATCACAGGGCTGGAAACTCTCAGTCTCTCTCGAGAGTTAACGTAGGCAGGATGTGTGTTCCACATCTCCTAAGGGATACTTTTGAAAGATGTAGCCCTGAAGAAAGTTGGAACATACATCCTGCCCACGTGAACTCTTTCGAGAGACTGAGAGCTTCAAGCCCTGTGATTAGCTTATTAACAGCCAATCAGGAGCGTCGTAAGGGACGGGCCTAGACATCAGATGCACGCTTGATGTGAATCTACTATAGTATATATCTCGGGAATTTGCTTCCCTTAACCGGTCTTCTGGTGCCAAGAGGGGCCTAAGAATATTGAAAACTTATGGTTACGAGTCTATGACACTCCAGCAGTAAGTTTCCCACTTCAAAAAGCTCATTCCTCCAGCTTTTCATGTAATATTAAAAAGTGATAATACACATGATTTGCGCTCATGTTGCCCACTCTGCTCTACCGGTTAAAAAATGTGAAATCACTGATAAGCACTGCCTTATTTGAATCTCTTAAATTTTTTTTTGTAGGAATCAGATTCTTACCCAAAATGTGGATACCATTATTTTCTATTTTAATCGAATGAAAAATTCATAGAAGGAAGAGCGTGAAATCATTATTTTCTATTTGAATGGAAGGAAAAATTCATAGTGCACATATTGACAAATAAGTTCATATCTAAGGGCCTAAGTGTAAACTGATTAGAAGAAACTGCTTAGAATTCTTTGCCAAACGTAACAGAACCAGTACTATTCACAGAAAAAGAAGAGTAGACAGCAAATATACGATAATAAGGCAGAGAAACACCTGTCACATTGCTTATATACGGACCGTTTTCCGTATTCGTCGAGGGCGGGTATAGAAATGGTAATTGGGGGAAAAAAATGAACGCCAAAAGCTAATCCAAGCATAAAGATACACAGCCTTTGTACAGCAAAGTGAAACTAGCCACATGAATTTTTGGAAGCGTCACGGCGGGCTATGGAAACCTCTGGCAACTCCACTATGTAAATGGTAATTTCTCCATATATAGCTGACTGGAAGCTGTGCCGTTTGCGAAGTTGCCAGTTTAGCTAAACACGTAAACACACAACAGGAAATGCCCGTACACAAAATAATAAGTTCGTGTTGAATTGAGAAGCAATATTAGGTAACCACTCGGCAGATGTACCAGATGTCCCTTTAACTTGCCGTGACATATACCGATATTTATGATCGTTAAAATGAGGAGAAATGAAATGGCAAACGTATTGCTTACTTCCATGGGAT
>NC_061100.1:144391790-144404290 GCF_015104395.2 Macrobrachium nipponense | reverse complement strand
ATATATATATATATGTATAGTATATATATATATATATATATATATATATATATATATATATATATATATATACACAATATTACGAGAGTCAAAAAGACCCTCGTTTAAATAATTGGAGAGAACTCCTACCTGGGATTTAACTTACCCCTGAATGTCATCGTCTCTTCGGAAGCCGCCCTATGTAGCTAGCTGAAAATCAAGTATCAAAACTCTAGGCGAATTCAAACTCCAGATATTACAAAAATATAATTCTGATTTCCCAAAATAGATAACATGAAAATGGAATAAAAGGATTTATAGAACATCCCCAAAAAATCGTTAAACTACCAAAACTCTTCCCGAAATTGTATTTAAATAAGTACCCCCTCTTATCTATTTCTGTCCGACCATTCAGTCTTTAAAAGTCAACACAAGTCTAGAGAACCCATTTTTCTAAATGGTGACTTCGAATCCATCTGAAAATGAGGATATAATTATCAAACAATGAAATGTTGAATTTTGTCAGTAAATGAGTGTCACATTGCACTTCCTTTTCTCTAGAGACTAAACTCAATGTCGCTACATAAGATATATAACTTTTCAACGTCTTTCACGTTACCTTTTCCGACGGATCTCCAAACGCCTTCCCCTACGGTGTGTTTCTCACACACAATCAATATCAAGTAATGCCCCTTAATCCTCATACTAGAGATTATATCTCAGTCACTTGTTCTAACCGTATGTATGCCCACCAACAGACGTATGGATACACGCATGCTACTGAACACACAAATGTACGCATGCTAGACTATTCTGTGCGTTTCCATTTTCCCATGTACACGTTCAACGAATGTGTGCACTCGGTGATCTGAAGTAACCTGAAGTAACTTTCCCTTGTGGTTTACCTCATATCTCTGGAATGTGTATGCATCTCGTTATCCCGCGAACAACGTGTTTTCGCTTGTTTTTGATCTCAGCATTTTGAGGAATCCACTGCTTTGCACCTGTCTCTAACCGGCAAGAGCTAAGGTTATCAACCCCATTTATTTTAATATATATGACTATTTTCACGTCTAACCAGAGCCTTAAGATATATATATATATATATATATATATATCTTAAGGCACTTGCATAAATCAGTCATTGAAAATAATTTATTCGTGCGTCGATATTGCAGAACTGTTGGAGACATAAAGTGTTTCCTGGAATTCAGTAGGAGGACAGGAAACGATAATCGAGCAAACATATATCTAATACTGATGGTGATAGCTTGATAGCGAAGATTGTGAAGTAGGGAGCATTTTAAAACAATATAAATAATCTTAGAAATCAAAACAACAATTTTGACTTCAGCGATGCAGTTCTAGCAATGCTCTAAAGAATAGAATAGCAGAAAGAATTCTCAATTATTTCGGAAATTTCAGCCTATTTGAGTTGTGAATTTCGGTCCATATCATCAATTCAGGAGCACCTGTAGCGCCTGTCATTTCTCGGATCAATTAAGAATAACAAGAAATGACCTGGAATGGAGCGTGAATGTGAAAAATGAATAATATAATATCCTTTATGCTTAAACATTAGTTGTGGCAGAAATGACTCGGTTGGTATGGATGAAGTTTTTAAGGGCCATTGTGGTTTCTAGACGGGAAAAGGCAGTCCGTGTCCTAAAGTCAAGCTGGTAGGATAAATAAACAAAGATATATATATATATATATATATATATATATATATATATATATATATATATATATATAGTATGTATATATATATATATATATATATATATATATATATATATATATATATATATATATATATATACATTGTGGTTTCTAGACGGGAAAAGGCAGTCCGTGTCCTAAAGTCAAGCTTGGTAGGATAAATAAACAAAGATATATATATATATATATATATATATATATATATATATATATATATATATATATATATATATTTATATATATATATATATATATATATATATAATATATATAGTATGTGAATAATTATCACATCGAACCGTGATCCATTTATATATCAATTCAAGCTACAAATGTCCTTTAATATCTAAATTCACTTTACTCCCAAATGATATATTTTTCATATATGTTACCGAAGGGGAATTTTTTAATTGATAATAATTTCGTCCCCCCATGGGATCGAACCACCGTCCAAGTGGACGGGGACGAAATCAGAACAGTCAGTGACGCTATCCAATCAGCCAACAGAGACGCTATAAGTTCATATCGATTCTGACCTTACAAATCACCCTCGATCTGGATGCTTTCGTAATTAGAATCGATATGGAACCCCGTCTACCATGTTGGCCAATTCGAGCGTTTGACAGCACGTAGCCTTTTGTTATGAATAATTATCACATCGAACCGTGATCCATTTATATATCAATTCAAGCTACAAATGTCCTTAATATCTAAATTCACTTTACCTCCCAAATGATATATTTTCATATATGTACCGAAGGGGAATTTTTTTAATGATAATAATTTCGTCCCCCATGGGATCGAACCACCGTCCAAGTGGACGGGGACGAAATCAGAACAGTCAGTGACGCTATCCAATCAGCCAACAGAGACGAAGCTATAAGTTCATATCGATTCTGACCTTACAAAATCACCCTCGATCTGGATGCTTTCGTAATTAGAATCGATATGGAACCCCGTCTACCATGTTGGCCAATTCGAGCGTTTTGACAGCACGTAGCCTTTGTTATGAATAATTATCACATCGAACCGTGATCCATTTATATATCAATTCAAGCTACAAATGTCCTTTAATATCTAAATTCACTTTACCTCCCAAATGATATATTTTCATATATGTACCGAAGGGGAATTTTTTAATTGATAATAATTTCGTCCCCCCATGGGATCGAACCACCGTCCAAGTGGACGGGGACGAAATCAGAACAGTCAGTGACGCTATCCAATCAGCCAACAGAGACGCTATAAGTTCATATCGATTCGACCTTACAAATCACCCTCGATCTGGATGCTTTCGTAATTAGAATCGATATGGAACCCCGTCTACCATGTTGCCAATTCGAGCGTTTGACAGCACGTAGCCTTTTGTATGAATAATTATCACATCGAACCGTGACCATTTATATATCAATTCAAGCTACAAATGTCCTTAATATCTAAATTCACTTTACCTCCCAAATGATATATTTTTCATATATGTACCGAAGGGGAATTTTTAATTGATAATAATTTCGTCCCCCCATGGGATCGAACCACCGTCCAAGTGGACGGGGACGAATCAGAACAGTCAGTGACGCTATCCAATCAGCCAACAGAGACGCTATAAGTTCATATCGATTCTGACCTTATTTAAATCATCTCGATCTGGATGCTTTCGTAATTAGAATCGATATGGAACCCCGTATACCATGTTGGCCAATTCGAGCGTTTGACAGCACGTAGCCTTTTGTTATGAATAATTATCACATCGAACCGTGATCCATTTATATATCAATTCAAGCTACAAATGTCCTTTAATATCTAAATTCACTTAACCTCCCAAATGATATATTTTCATATAGTACCGAAGGGGAATTTTTTAATTTTTTAATTGATAATAATTTCGTCCCCCCATGGGATCGAACCACCGTCAAGTGGACGGGACGCAAATCAGAACAGTCAGTGACGCTATCCAATCAGCCAACAGAGACGGATATAAGTTCATATCGATTCTGACCTTCACAAATCACCCTCGGTGATCTGGATGCTTTCGTAATTAGAATCGATATGGAACCCCGTCTACCATGTTGGCCAATTCGAGCGTTTGACAGCACGTAGCCTTTTGTTATGAATAATTATCACATCGAACCGTGATCCATTTATATATCAATTCAAGCTACAAATGTCCTTTAATATCTAAATTCACTTTACCTCCCAAATGATATATTTTCATATATGTACCGAAGGGGAATTTTTAATTGATAATAATTTCGTCCCCCCATGGGATCGAACCACCGTCCAAGTGGACGGGGACGAAATCAGAACAGTCAGTGACGCTATCCAATCAGCCAACAGAGACGCTATAAGTTCATATCGATTCTGACCTTACAAATCACCCTCGATCTGGATGCTTTCGTAATTAGAATCGATATGGAACCCCGCTACCATGTTGGCCAATTCGAGCGTTTGACAGCACGTAGCCTTTTGTTATGAATAATTATCACATCGAACCGTGATCCATTTTATATATCAATTCAAGCTACAAATGTCCTTTAATATCTAAATTCACTTTACCTCCCAAATGATATATTTTCATATGTACCGAAGGGGAATTTTTTAATGATAATAATTTCGTCCCCCCATTGGATCGAACCACCGTCCAAGTGGACGGGGACGAAATCAGAACAGTCAGTGACGCTATCCAATCAGACCAACAGAGACGCTATAAGTTCATATCGATTCTGACCTTACAAATCACCCTCGATCTGGATGCTTTCGTAATTAGAATCGATATGGAACCCCGTCTACCATGTTGGCAATTCGAGCGTTGACAGCACGTAGCCTTTTGTTATGAATAATTATCACATCGAACCGTGATCCATTTATATATCAATTCAAGCTACAAATGTCCTTTAATATCTAAATTCACGTACCTCCCAAATGATATATTTTCATATATGTACCGAAGGGGAATTTTTAATTGATAATAATTTCGTCCCCCATGGGATCGAACCACCGTCCAAGTGGACGGGGACGAAATCAGAACAGTCAGTGACGCTATCCAATCAGCCAACAGAGACGCTATAAGTTCATATCGATTCTGACCTTACAAATCACCCTCGATCTGGATGCTTTCGTAATTAGAATCGATATGGAACCCCGTCTACCATGTTGGCCAATTCGAGCGTTTGACAGCACGTAGCCTTTTGTTATGAATAACTATCACATCGAACCGTGATCCATTTATATATCAATTCAAGCTACAAATGTCCTTTAATATCTAAATTCACTTTACCTCCCAAATGATATATTTTCATATATGTACCGAAGGGGAATTTTTCAATTGATAATAATTTCGTCCCCCCATGGGATCGAACCACCGTCCAAGTGGACGGGGACGAAATCAGAACAGTCAGTGACGCTATCCAATCAGCCAACAGAGACGCTATAAGTTCATATCGATTCTGACCTTACAAATCACCCTCGATCTGGATGCTTTCGTAATTAGAATCGATATGGAACCCCGTCTACCATGTTGGCCAATTCGAGCGTTTGACAGCACGTAGCCTTTTGTTATGAACTTATAGCGTCTCTGTTGGCTGATTGGATAGCGTCACTGACTGTTCTGATTTCGTCCCCGTCCACTTGGACGGTGGTTCGATCCCATCCCAGGGGGGACGAAATTATTATCAATTAAAAAATTCCCCTTCGGTACATATATGAAAAATATATCATTGGGAGGTAAAGTGATTTAGATATTAAAGGACCATTTGTAGCTTGAATTGATATATAAATGGATCACGGTTCGATGTGATAATTATTCATAACAAAAGGCTACGTGCTGTCAAACGCTCGAATTGGCCAACATGGTAGACGGGGTTCCATATCGATTCTAATTACGAAAGCATCCAGATCGAGGGTGATTTGGTCAGGTCGAATCGATACTGAACTTATAGCGTCTCTGTTGGCTGTTTGGATAGCGTCACTGACTGTTCCTGATTTCGTCCCCGTCCACTTGGACGGTGGGTTCGATCCCATGGGGGGACGAAATTATTATCAATTAAAAAATTACCCCCTTCGGTACATATGAAAAGAAAAATATCATTTGGGAGGTAAAGTGAATTTAGATATTAAAGGACATTTGTAGCTTGAATTGCTATATAAATGGATCACGGTTTCGATGTGATAAGTTATTCATAACAAAAGGCTACGTGCTGTCAAACGCTCGAATTGGGCCAACATGGTAGACGGGGTTCCATATCGATTCTAGTTTTTACGAAAGCATCCAGATCGAGGGTGATTTGTAAGGTCAGAATCGATATGAAACTTATAGCGTCTCTGTTGGCTTGATTGGATAGCGTCACTGACTGTTCTGATTTTCGTCCCCGTCCACTTGTACGGTGGTTCGATCCCATGGGGGGACGAAATTATTATCAATTAAAAAATTCCTTCGGTACATCATATGAAAATATATCATTTGGGAGGTAAAGTGAATTTAAAGATATTAAAGGACATTTGTAGCTTGAATTGATATATAAATGGATCGGTTCGATGTGATAATTATTCATAACAAAAGGCTACGTGCTGTCAAACGCTCGAATGGCCAACATGGTAGACGGGGGTTCCATATCGATTCTAATTACGAAAGCATCCAGATCGAGGGTGATTTGTAAGGTCAGAATCGATATGGAAACTTATAGCGTCTCTGTTGGCTGATTGGATAGCGTCACTGACTGTTCTGATTTCGTCCCCGTCCACTTGGACGGTGGTTCGATCCATGGGGGGACGAAATTATTATCAATTAAAAAATTCCCCACCCCTTCGGTACATATATGAAAATATAATCATTTGGGAGGTAGTGAATTTAGATATTAAAGGACATTTGTAGCTTGAATTGATATATAAATGGATCACGGTTCGATGTGATAATTATTCATAACAAAAGGCTACGTGCTGTCAAACGCTCGAATTGGCCAACATGGTAGACGGGGTTCCATATCGATTCTAATTACGAAAGCATCCAGATCGAGGTGATTTGTCAGGTCAGAACGATATGAATTATAGCGTCTCTGTTGGCTGATTGGATAGCGTCACTGACTGTTTCTGATTTCCGTCCCCGTCCACTTGGACGGTGGTTCGATCCCATGGGGGACGAAATTATTATCAATTAAAAAAATTACCCCTTCGGTACATATATGAAAATATATCATTTGGGAGGTAAAGTGAATTTAGATATTAAAGGACATTTGTAGCTTGAATTGATATATAAATGGATCACGGTTCGATGTGATAATTATTCATAACAAAAGGCTACGTGCTGTCAAACGCTCGAATTGGCCAACATGGTAGACGGGGTTCCATATCGATTCTAATTACGAAAGCATCCAGATCGAGGGTGATTTTGTAAGGTCAGAATCGATATGAACTTATAGCGTCTTCGTGTTGGCTGATTGGATAGCGTCAACTGACTGTTCTGATTTCGTTCCCCGTCACTTGGACGGTGGTTCGATCCCATGGGGGGACGAAATTATTATCAATTAAAAAATTCCCCTTCGGTACATATATGAAAAATATATCATTTGGGGGTAAAGTAAAGAATTTAGATATTTTAAAGGACATTTGTAGCTTGAATTGATATATAAATGGATCACGGTTCGATGTGATAATTATTCATAACAAAAAGGCTACGTGCTGTCAAACGCTCGAATTGGCCAACATGGTAGGACGGGGTTCCATATCGATTCTAATTACGAAAGCATCCAGATCGCAGGGTGATTTGTAAGGTCAGAATCGATATGAACTTATAGCGTCTCTGTTGGCTGATTGGATAGCGTCACTGACTGTTCTGATTTCGTCCCCGTCCACTGGACGGTGGGGTCGATCCCATGGGGGGACGAAATTATTATCAATTAAAAAATTCCCCTTCGGTACATATATGAAAAGATATCATTTGGGAGGTAAAGTGAATTTAGATATTAAAGGACATTTGTAGCTTGAATTGATATATAAATGGATCACGGTTCGATGTGATAATTATTCATAACAAAAGGCTACGTGCTGTCAAACGCTCGAATTGGCCAACATGGTAGACGGGGTTCCATATCGATTCTAATTACGAAAGCATCCAGATCGAGGGTGATTTGTAAGGTCAGAATCGATATGAACTTATAGCGTCTCTGTTGGCTGATTGGATAGCGTCACTGACTGTTCTGATTTCGTCCCCGTCCACTTGGACGGTGGTTTTCGATCCCATGGGGGGGACGAAATTATTATCAATTAAAAAATTCCCCTTCGGTACATATATGAACAAAATATATCATTTGGGAGGTAAAGTAATTTAGATATTAAAGGACATTTGTAGCTTGAATTGATATATGTATGATATATATATATATATATATATATATATATATATATATACACATACATATATATATATATATATATATATATATATATATATATATATATATATATATATATATATCTTTGTTTATTTATCCTACCAGCTTGACGTTTAGGACACGGGGACTGCCTTTTCCCCTGTCTAGAAACCACAATGGCCCTTAAAAACTTCATCCATACCAACCGAGTCATTCTGCCACAACTAATGTTTAAGCATAAAGGATATTATATTATTCATTTTTCACATTCACGCTCCATTCCAGGTCATTTCTTGTTATTCTTAATTGATCCGAGAAATGGCAGGCGCTACAGGTGCTCCTGAATTGATGATATGGACCGAAATTCACAACTCAAATAGGCTGAAATTTCCGAAATAATTGAGAATTCTTTCTGCTATTTTATTCTTTAGAGCATTGCTAGAACTGCATCGCTGAAGTCAAAATTGTTGTTTTGATTTCAAAGATTATTTATATTGTTTTAAAATGCTCCCTACTTCACAATCTTCGCTATCAAGCTATCACCATCAGTATTAGATATATGTTTGCTCGATTATCGTTTTCTGTCCTCCTACTGAATTCCAGGAAACACTTTATGTCTCCAACAGTTCTGCAATATCGACGCACGAATAAATTATTTTCAATGACTGATTTATGCAAGTGCTCCGGTGTTGCAACGGCCATGGTCTTCGAAAAGACATTAATCGAAAACACGATTTTTTAAAATTTCGTAAATCTTATTATGAACTTAAAGCTGACAATAAAACAAATAAAACAGTTATCATTCGAATTAAATTTTATTCTCTGCAAGTTTATTCACATATCTCTCCTGTTACTCCCTTTTTCTACCCTTGTTTCTCCTCTTTGTTTCTCTCCTTCCCCTCGAGCTGCTCATTTTTGAGTCCTTATTCCCATCCCTCTGTTTACTCGTTTCCTTATTCATGTTTGTTTACCAGTGCGCTATTTTGACGAGGGCATCGCTGTTAATAAACAGATCAAGTTAACCATCAAACCTCATTCTTAAGACAAAGAAAACACGGTTGTCGGAGCACGCGTGAAGCTATAGAAAATCAAGAGACTCGAATGAGAAAGAAGAAAAAGCAACAAATAGACGAACCTCACGAGACAGAGGAAGAAATACTTTCATGGAACGCACATCTTGGAAAATCAGAGGCCAAATGTCAATGACAAATTATTAACAAATGTAAGATTTTTGATCGTTCAACGTTTTCGTGAGATAGGAAATAGATTCGAGAATTGTTTTGAAATGGAGTACAATAATGTGAAATGAATAAGATAAATCAAAATATTTAATTCATTTAAGCACGTAAAACAAGTGTGGAACGAAGGGAAAGTGGCGTTTCTTTAAAGTAAGAGAAATTAGGATATAAATATAAAGGGACGAAACAAAATAAAAGAAAAAAATTCAGTTAAGGTGTTTTTTCTTCGAAGGTGAAAAGGATGATTAAGATATATGTCAAGGGGTCTTACAAATCAACCCCCGTCCCCTCCTCCCCTTCCAAAAATTATACCTACTTAGGATAATAAGGATGAAATATGTAAGACTCGCACAAGGAAAAGTGAAACTTTTTAAACATGGAAATGACAAGGGGCCGAATAAGACAGCGCAAAGGAAAAAGGGAGAAGTTATGGTTGAGGGCACAAAACTAAGTCGCAAAAGTTGTCCATTTAAGAAACAGGGAAATAATTCGATTCAAAGCAAAATAAAAGAACACAAAGTAAACAAAACTGTCGACATTAGATATACAGAAATGCAAAAAATAGATGAAGAAAAAAGCTATCTGAAGTTGGCCCTTGTCAGTAAGGAAAAACAATAAGGTAAAAGACCACCACGTCTCCAGGGAAACGGGAATATTAAAACAGGTCACTGCAGTGAGCTGAATACAATTCTAAAAGGAAAGCGCCAGAGAATGGGGTGAAAAGCTAACCTGACAAAAAAAAAAAAAAAAAAAAAAAAAAAAAAAAGCCAATGAATTTCGGAAAAATTAGGATCCAAATTTAAGATTCCTGAATCATAACAAACACGCGCGCACGCACACACACACACCCACACAGACGAACCGAGACTTTTACACACACACACACACACACAGATGCAAAGAACAAAACGTTGGTCACTGAGGAGCGAAAAACGTCAGCGCATGGCCTCGGGAAAAAGCAGGAATTCGGAAAATGATTAATGGTCGAATATCGACGAACTGCGGCGGTAGATATTAAACTGACGAAAGAATGACCCGAAAGATTGTTACTGAGGCGATATCCGTCTAATGCGAAATATTAAAGGAAATATTAACGTTAATATCTTGGAGATGGGGAGCAAGCAACTTCCACGGCGCAGAGAAGGGGTGAGATGAAGGAAATGAACTGGAGATGATTTAGTTGGGCATCATTTTGTAAGCTGGGGGATCGTCTTTCGCACAAAGGAGTTATTGTTAGTTATTGCTATTTTTGAGTCGTATATCGTATTCCAGTAATATGAGATGATGGTGGGTGCGCTTCTTTGGACCTTCATTTTACTCGCGTTATGTAGCCTCTCGTACAGTCAGGACGAATGTTAAGGTAATCTAATACTAAGCAAAAGAGAAAAAACGCTCCTTTGAACATAACATGCAATATGCACTAAGCTGTTTTCAAATTCACTCTGGCCTTGATTAACCTACTTTCGTCCAAATAGGATCAGTATTAATATATGATCTAGCTTAACATGCACGTAACTAGATAGCTTTAGCGTTCTGCATTACGGAAATTAATTTGCCTCTCCCAACCTGAAGACAGTTAAATTGATTTCTGTCTCACTTATGATCATAATTCAAATATCTTTTAGTTATTGAGGATAAGTTAAGATGTTTTGTAAGTAGTTGAAAGTCTAGCAAAATTACCCTTTTTCAAAGTAAATTTTTATTAGATGTACATAATTAAAGTTCGAGTTCTATACATCCGTAGTAAAAAAAAAAAAAAAACGGATTCCGTTTCCCAGATTTTTTCATTTTCTGGAAACGTCCTTCATTAAGGCTCTTGTTTTGCTCATTCTTTCGACTATAATTATGTTAAAATGATGGATCGTGAAACGTTTGAAACGTTTCATTCGCTTGAGCCTTTGAAAATGGTTTCCTTTTTCTGTCATTCAAAAATACCAGATCGTTTACTTCAAAACGATAAAATAATCACAGAGGCCTTTCTCAGAAAGTGATTTTAATCTGTCATTCAGGAATCTACAAATCTCATATTTAATGGAATAATCATGTCGGCCTCTAAGAATGATTTGCTTTTCAATCGTACATCAAGAAAATTCACTTTCAGGGGCAAAATTACGTAGCCTTTAGAGATCAATTATGCTCTTCGACGTTCAAAACTGAAAAGCTTTTGTATTTGAACAACAAAGACTCATACAGACTCTTGATGCTCAACTTGGCATGCACAATGGCAATTCGTAATGCAGGAATAAAATGATGTAACCCTTCAAGAAAAAGTATGTTTTCCTATCTCAAGGAACGCAAAATCTCATTTCAGTATAAAAACCAGCTCCGTAAATTTACAACCGCGCCAGATAAACAAGCGTGATCCAAAGCGAGAGTGGTAGGGTGAGGAAGAGGAAAGAGGAGTCTTGCCTCTTGAATGATGGCGTTATCATCTTCGATACTCTCCCGAGAAACTTGTGATTAATTAAAAGCCTCATAAAATTAATCAGGAATAATCGTTACTATGCATATTAGGCAAATACGCGTGTTGTAATCGTGCGCTTAGCATTCCGGAAGGGATGATACGAGACTAGCATTTCCATATATGGCGATCGCAATGAAAAGCTATTGGACAAAAAGCCAAATATTAACGGGATCAGATCGTGATTAAACCGAAGGAAATGAAGGGTCTGAGTTGAGGGTTCCCGAACATAATCTAAGTAGGAAGGATTTTTTGTTTTGTTTGTTCTTTAAGTAGGGTGAGATACAGAGCGGAGGAGGAAGACTTATTCGTTCTGATTGGTGTTATTGAAGTAAGGAAAGTTCAACTTAGACGTTGATGGCTTTCGAGGTAACTAGGAATGTTCAGTCCATTGGTGTGTTTGAGGACAACACACACACACACACACACACACACATATATATATATATATATATATATATTATATATATATATATATATACATACATATATACGTATATATATATATATATCCATATATATATATATATATATATATATATATATATATATATATACATATATATATATATATATATATATATATATATATATATATATATATATATATATATATATGTATATATATATATACATATATATATATATATATATATATATATATATATATATATATATATATATATATATATATATATATATATGTGTGTGTGTGTGTGTGTGTAAAAGAAATATACA
>NC_061100.1:144371790-144389290 GCF_015104395.2 Macrobrachium nipponense | reverse complement strand
CACCTCCCCCTACATTATCTACGGCCATCAAATCAGGCACGGAACTTACAAAAATATGCTTTTATTTAAAAGCAAAGTATTAGCTAAATTAACTCAGGTTCTTAACAAAAACATTAAATGAATGATTGAACTCAAATAACCCCACTCCATATTTCTACTCCAGTAATCCAACATCATCTTAGTCATGAAACTGGAAAAGTCACAATAGTCTCTATAGTAACACCGTGACACATTATTTAAGTCAGTTCCCCTTTCTCCAGATCAATTCCCCTTTCTCCAGATCAATTTCCCTTCTCCAGGTCAATTCCCCTTTCTCCAGGTCAATTCTCCTTTCCCCAGAATCGCCTGTTAGAAGACAGGAGAACACCTCGGTAAGCATTAGATTAAAATCAAAGATCATATGAAATAGAACATCTCTGAAACAAATATTCAAATACAATCCAGCAATATCTTAGGCCAAAATAAAATATGCCTACCCATTCAACACAGTATTCACAGCACTTCTCAAAAATACTTTTGCAGAAGCCATCTTGGCTTCTGCCACCTCAGTAATGATCTATCCCCATGGTAATCCTGCATTCTCATACGTATGGAAAAGCTCGCACACACGCACGAACTCACACCCATTGTCCACACCCAAGATCTGCCTAGAACTAGTTACATAAGTTACCTCTGCGATCGCCTGTAGCAACAGGACATGCACAGATCTGCTAAGTAAGCAACTTTGATATCACACCACCCAAAAAAGACACATCAGCTTTCCCAAAGCTCGTTACCTCGAGCACTGTCTCTAAGGAAGTTAAATGATGACTCCACATTCCAAGAAAGTCACAGCACATCACATCACATCACATTACAACTGTATATTAAACATATTATTAATTATAGCCCTCTTTTATATAACAGATGCTAGGCCACCTAGAATGCTAGCACCAGCCTAGCCATAACTCACATAAAATAGCTTATACATATAAAAAAACACATTGGCCGGCTCATTAAACACTATGATAGAAATAACTGCACGTCTCTGGCAGAACAATGTCTATCACACATTATTTCGAACAGCCTGCATCTGGGCTATAATAACAGTTGAATGTAGAAAATTCTCCTCATCTTGAATTTTCTCATGCTCCCGTGCATGTGATTGGTCTGCAACTGCAACTACAGACTCGTGAAACACGGTGTAGAAAGGAGACAACTGGTGATTACCGTAGTCCAAAAGCGCCGTAAAACCCCGTAGACTCGTAGAAACTCTCTCACGTGGGAACATCAGCAACATACATCTTTGCAGTAGTTGATGGACGTCTTGCTGGGCGTTGGGGGAACGATGTTTATGGTGTTTCAGTATGTCAGTCATGTTATCGGTTAATTAAAGAAGAATTAACCCTAGACATACATCTGTCAAATAATGACCTCAAAAATCCCAAAAAATATTAACTGGACATTTTCCCATTAATCACCACTAATATGACCACTGAACTAATTCCTAACTACAACTCGTGAAGATTGCTAAATCATAAATCACTATCATAACCCGTAAAGAAAATATTAAATTCGCCAATGTAATTCTCCAATAATAAAATAAGAAAAAAGCTTGCCAACCTCACACACAAGTTAGCACACACCACCCAGAACTCACAGAAACTCCACGGACTACTGTCATCACATTTAAACTCACATTCCTCCCAAGAAAAAAAAGAGTAACAAACCCAGCCCCAAATTATCACTAAAAATGTTCTCTCAAGCTCTGATATTTCAGTAACCACAAAATCATTAAGAACCCTTAAACTGTCTAACAGCAAAACCCTTTTACTGCTTATATAATTAACCTCCATGAAATATAATGCCAAACACCCTTCCATCTAATTCACATACCCCAATAAATTATATCTCCTGCCTAAAATAGAAATGCCATGTAAGCTCAACCCCAATAACGACAAATCTCGTAGGAAAAGAAAAAAAAAATAGCACAATAATAAGTGAACTTTCCCCCATTACAGTACACACATGATATATATAATATACATAACCCAACTTTTGCCTCATAAATGCAGTATGTATCGTTACAGAATTTGTTATCGCAACAGTTTCATCGATCAGAAACGGCCGGAAACAACCCCCTTACATAGATACATTTCCAGTAGAATGCCATAGTCAACAGAGAATAGTGCAAATCTCCGAGTAATCAACTCCGATGGAAAAAATCAACAACCGGACTCATCACGGCAGTATCAGCAAAAATCCACCTGTGAACACCTCAGGTGCTCGAACTGCACTATAGATTTGTCTAGTCAGACTTGCTACATCAGAAACCCATTATTCTCCAAAAATTTATACTAAAACCATCATTCTCCAAAAGCCCCAAAAATTCTATACTGACATTATATAATCACATTCCACAAAATTATCTCCAGGATATCACCATGGTCCCCAAAAAATTGCCTTCAAAGACATAACTCCCCCATGATATTACTCAATTATATAAAACAAATTATCACCTATTCGGGATATAAACCACAGTAAACCACAATTCCACAATTATATGCCACGAAAATAACCACTGGTGAATATAAAAAATGCAACATCTCCATAAAACCACAATGCAGTAATGCCACTCGCCTCCATTAGTCACAACACCAAAGGAACCACAATACCCCTCTGGCTCGTAAAATCCCAGAAATTCAGCTTCAAAAATCATAACCACACAAAAAAAAAGTCACCACCAAAGATTAATGCCATATATCACCATATTAATAATAATACCACTCCGGCGATAAAAATATTCCCCTCCATTTCACTAGCATCCACACATCACCATATTCCCTTCCATTTCACCAATAACCACATGTGGAATGAAAACAAGTTTCAAAAAAAATTATATCTCCAAGCAGGATAGTGAAAAAAAATGAAACTCCGTCCCTAAAAAATGCAATCAAAGCATCTAGCTGATATACTAAAAAATATTGCCACTTATCTCTTCTCACAAGGGTTTCCATTTGCACCAAAAAATGGCTGCAAAAATAATTGAACGAAACATAGCTCTCACCACCATAGGCCTAAACTCTGGACTATCTCCAACAAAATAAAATATCACATGGCCAAAATATTATATCTCTAATTCTCCAGTAAAATAACCTCGAAAAGCATCTCTAAGGAGCTCAATGTTACAGTCAAGAACTATAAACTCTCTGTTTAGCATAACTGCTGAGAAAGGCAAAAACTGGGCAAATAAAATTGCCCAGGAATTCTAGAAAAAATCATCAGTGTGCCACAACTCATTACAACAAAACTCCAAATCCAAAGTGTCTAAGTAAAGGCTTCACCATATTCACTACAGCACTGGCCACCAGAAACTTAATCAAGTTTCCTATCTCTGGCAAAGTTGCCACAAACACAGTTGTGCAAGAAGCCAACAATTTCTGGAACAAATATTCAGAGAAAAAAAATTTTGTTTCATTATGTAGACATTCAAAAAATGCAAAAATTCTCCCCAAAATCTCACTGCAGCATCAAACGGCTGAAATTATAAACACATTCCCGAACAATGACTCCAAGCACGAACTGAGTTATTAAAAAGAATCTACACAAACTGTTCGGAGAGAAAAATAAATTTAAACTCGCCCATGATAAAAAAACTTATGTCAGCGATGGCTAATGTCTAAAAAGGGAAAAAGAAAACCAATGGCACTGTTGACTACTCCTGTGACACCTGTAACATCTGTGACTCACGTAGACTTCAAGCAACTGTCTGCTGAACCAATAAAAAAAGGAAAACCAAATTTGTGGTTAGTACCTCTCATATTCACAAACATCACCACCCTTAGTATCATTACAAGCACCCATGTTAGTATCAGAAAATAACACCAATATCAGTATCAGTATCCCCAATATTAGCACTCGCCAGTATCACCAAATATCACCAAATTCACCAAATTCGCCAATCTCACCATTATCACCAAACTCACCAAGTTCACCAAAATTGTTATCACCACCCACAAATCATTGTCACATTCACCAAAATTATTATCACCTTGAACTCCCATAGAATCCCCATAAATATATCCACTAATTCCACTTAAATATCTCCCATAAGTAATTCTCTGTAATAATTCCCCATAATAATTCTCCATAATAATTCTCCATAAAATATCTCCATAAAATATCACCCGTAAAATATCTCCAGTATCACCAGTAAGGGCTTAATATTGCCATTCCCCAGTATCATCACTAATAAGCATCACCAGGCACATCACCAATCATCACTATTTGACAAATAATCTCCATTAGCATCACCATTTAAAATAAATGTCCATATCCCAAACACATCCAAAAATAAAAATAATCTCCCTGTGTCCCCAGTCATAATCATGTCCTCCATCATTGCATAAAGGCATTCTCCAAAGCGCAAGGAAAACTTGCACCATATTCATATGCATTTCATTTTCTCTTTACTCAAAAGAAAGAAAAAATTGTTCTACAAGAAACCCTAGGGGCACATCACATCATCTCTCGTGGCTATCAGCTGATATGGCATGACAATGAACTTTTCTATCAAAGCCATACTCGCCCCCCACAACCCCGGCACAAAGAAAAAAAAAGGAATTCACCCCGTGGAAGACACTAACCTCCCCTAGGCGCTACCACTTAGGGGCTCAGCAAAAAATACTCTGAGTACGTATGCATGAGTTGAGCGCTGTCTCCAAGCACCCCGAGAACTGAGTTGCATGCATGAAAACCTTGACACTCATACATATGTGTTAAAACCAAGATGAATGTGTCGCCTCTAAACATGTGCTAAGAAAAAATATGGTAATCTGAACTGATTCTTTAACTCCAAAAATGATTCATACACAAAGGCAAAAAAATAATGTAACACTCATGTCGTCAATGAGAGAACACCTGATCGCCGACTCGTGCGCACGTATGTATAAATACCTGCATGTGTAAGAATGACCCAATATTCAAGCAAGAAAGCACTCAGTATTCACACGCACCCACAAAACCCAACTGAGTGACCCAATGTTTGCAATGTGTTTCGCGACAGACAAGCATGCTGACACTAATTGAATTTTTCCCTCCCAGTACCAGAACGACAGCTGAATAATTCTTATCCCCTGTCACCTATTAATTGAAAACCTAACACATTCTCACAACCAGACTCTCTGAAAACAGCCACTTTAAGCTACTATTAATCTCACAAAAGGCGAGACACTGTTAAAAAACTGCTGCCACCACTAATATCCAAGATCCTAAAATGTCAGTTCTTATCAAAAAGGTAGCAATGGATCATGCGTCTAAAGCAACTGGCAACACACCCCCTCTCTCTCTCTCTCTCTCTCTCTCTCTCTCTCTCTCTCTCTCTCTCTCTCTCTCTCCATTTTTTCTCTCTCTCTCTCCTCGCAATATATGGGAAAGACAAAAAACAAGGAAAAATATATGAGAAATATAGTAACTCAGAATGTGAACTAATAGCGGTAGAATTTGAATCTGAAAAATTGATGAACATAGTATATAGACCTCCTAATACTAAAGAGTTTGACTTAATAATTGAAAAATTGGATGATATATGTAGAAATCACAAGGACTGGACTATTCTCCTATCTGGTGACTTCAACTTTCCTTTCGTAGAATGGAAAGAACGAATAGGAGATTGTGGTTGTACTTATACATATAAAAAAGAGAGTAATAGTAGTGCAGAAGATAAGAGGCAATTTGAAAAGCTATTAGATATGCTACTAGAATACAACATTCAACAAATAAATCACCTGCCAACAAGAAAGGAAAATACTTTAGACCTAGTATTTGTGAACGAGATGAATTATGTTAAAGAAATAATAGTTTATAATGCGAATATTTCAGACCATAATGTCATAGAATTAACAGTTCATTCCAAAGCAAGTGAAAATAGAGATAAGCAAGAAATGAAAAAGTGGGAAGGATATGGAAAATACAACTTCTACAGTAAAAATATAAAATGGTCAGAAATTAATGAAGAATTAAACAAAGATTGGGATAACATTTTCGTAAGTGATGACATAAGGGTAATACGGAGATATTATATAAAATATTGGAGAAAATAGTGGAAAAATATATACCGAAGAAGAAAAGTAAACATCATTCATGCATACCAAGAGACAGAAGGATCTTGTTCCAGAAAATCAGAAAGTGGAAAAAAGGTCTTGCAAAAGAAAAAAATGCATGGAAAGTTATAGAACTAAAAAGTAAGATAGAAAATGCAGAACAAAAGATTATACAATCAAAAGAAAATGAAAAACGGGACTTGGAAGAAAAAACCCTATTAAATATCAAAGCAAACCCCAAGCTATTATACTCATATGCGAAGAAGATGAATAAAAGAAGAATAGAAATAGGCCCTCTGAGAATTGAAGGGAGATTAACGAATGAAAAAAAAGGAAAATTTTGCAAACATACTGGCAGAACGATATAAGAGAGAATTCACCCCTAGAATAGATAATGAAGATAATGATATAGAAGTAAGGGATAAAAATAGTGAATATTTAGCTGACATAGATATTAATGAAGCTGATATTGTGCGGCTATTAATGAAATTAAAAATGGAGCTGCTGCAGGGCCGGATGGAATTCCTGCTATTTTGTTAAAGAAAGTAGTTCATTCTATCGCAAAGCCACTTGCAATATTATTAAGACAAAGTGTAGATACAGGCAAGATTTATGATGAGCACAAATTAGCATATATTACCCCTACTTTCAAAAGTGGATCAAGACTAGATGCAAGTAATTATAGGCCTGTGAGTCTAACATCACATATTATGAAAGTGTATGAAAGGGTAATGAAGAAAAATATTATGAAACATTTAATAAAAAATAATGTTTTAATAAAGGACAACATGGTTTCGTACCCGGAAAAAGTACACAAACCCAACTGTTAGTCCACCGTGAGAACATATTCAAAAATATGAAAAGCGGAAATGAAACAGATGTGGTTTATTTAGACTTTGCAAAAGCTTTTGATAAAGTAGACCATAATATATTAGCGAAGAAAATTAGAAAACACAATATCGTGGATAAAGTAGGAAGATGGTTAAAAGAATTTTTACACAACAGAAAACAGATAGTTATTGCAAACGACGAGAAATCGTATGAAGTCAAGGTAATATCCGGTGTGCCGCAAGGTACGGTGTTAGCTGCAATACTGTTTGTTATTATGATTGTTATTATGATTGAGTGAGTAGTTTCGCAGATGACACAAGAATAAGTAGAGAAATTACTTGTGATGAAGATAGGAACGCTCTACAAAGAGACCTTAACAAAGTATATGATTGGGCAGAGGTAAATAGGATGGTATTTAACTCTGATAAATTTGAATCAATAAATTATGGAGACAGAGAAAGAAAGCTATATGCATATAAGGGACCTAATAAATGAGACCATCACAAATAAGGAAGCAGTTAAAGACCTTGGTGTGATGATGAATAGGAACATGTTATGCAATGATCAAATAGCAACTCTGTTGGCAAAATGTAAAGCAAAAATGGGAATGTTGTTACGGCACTTCAAAACTCGAAAAGCTGAACACATGGATTATGCTTTATAAAACATATGTTCGTAGTCCACTTGAATATTGCAATATGATATGGTACCCACACTATCAAAAGGATATTGCACAAATAGAGAGTGTACAAAGGTCCTTTACAGCTAGAATAGAAGAAGTTAAGGACCTAGACTACTGGGAAAGACTACAATCTTAAAAATTATATAGTCTGGAAAGGAGAAGAGAACGCTACATGATAATTCAGGCATGGAAACAGATAGAAGGAATAGCAGAAAATATCATGGAACTAAAAATATCAGAAAGAGCAAGCAGAGGTAGATTAATAGTGCCCAAAAATATACCAGGAAAAATAAGGAAAGCACACAGGACATTAATCCACTACGCACCAGCATCGATAATGCAGCGTCTATTCAATGCGTTGCCAGCTCATCTGAGGAATATATCAGGAGTGAGCGTAGATGTGTTTAAGAATAAGCTCGACAAATATCTAAACTGCATCCCAGACCATCCAAGATTGGAAGATGCAAAATATACCGGAAGATGTACTAGCAACTCTCTGGTAGACATTAGAGGTGCTTCACACTGAGGGACCTGGGGCAACCCGAACAAGATGTAAGGTCTGTAAGGTCTGTAAGGTCCACTGCACACCTCCCCCCTCCATTATCTAAGGCCATCAAATCAAACGTGGAACTTACAAAAATATGCATTTATTTAAAAGAAAAGTATTAGCTAAATTAACTCAGGTTCTTAACAAAAAGATTAAATGAATGATTGAACTTAAATAACCCCACTCCATATTTCTACTCCAATAATCCAACATCATCTTAGTCATGAAACTGGAAAAGTCACAACAGTCTCTATAGTAACACCATGACACATTATTTAAGTCAGTTCCCCTTTCTCCAGATCAATTCCCCTTTCTCAAGATCAATTCCCCTTTCTCCAGGTCAATTCCCCTTTCTCTAGAATCGCCTGTTAGAAGACAGGAGAACACCTCGATAAGCATAAATATTAAATTCAAAGATCTTACGAAATAGAACATCTCTGAAACAAATATTCAAATACAATCCAGCCATATCTTTGGCCAAAATGAAATATGCTTACCCATTCAACACAGTATTCACAACACCTCTCAAAAATATTTTTGCAGAAGCCAAGATTCCTCAGTACTGATCTATCCCCATGGTAATCCTGCATTCTCATATGTAGGGAAAAGCTCGCACACGCGCACGAACTCACACCCATTTTCCACACCCAAGAACTGCTTAGAACTAGTTACATAAGTCACTTCTGCGATCACCTGCAGCAACAGAACATGCACAGATCTGCTAAGAAAGCAACTTTGATATCACACCACCCAAAAAAGACACATCAGCTTTCCCAAAACTTGTCACCTCTAGCACTGTCTCTAAGGAAGTTAAATGATGACTCCACATTCCAAGAAAGTCACAGTACATCACATTACAACTGTATATTAAACATATTATTAATTATAGCCCTCTTTTATATAACATATATATATGTGTATCAATATATATATATGATATATATATATATATATATATATATATATATATATATATACATATAATATATATATATACTTTGATCCAATGTTTTTTCTTCCTGAATGACCATATGTCACGGTGAAGTCATCATCTCGTTTAAAAAAAATGTAAACGAACAAAAAGATAAATTAATGTAAAACAGAGCCTGAATAATTACTCACTAATAACTTCCTCTCGTGAGTGAGGTAAATATAAATTTACCCTCTCGAGTAAGAAGTGAGATGAAATACGAACTGGAAAACGTAATTGAACATGAATAAATTTCCTAGTTTGAAGCAGAAGTTAGGTAAATTCTTTCCAGGGAAGAGATTGGTTTGACTAACTTCTTTTAAAGAGGGAAGTTGAATCTGAGCAACATCTCTCAAGGGAAAGACTGAAAACGTTGATTAAACAAAAAATAACAATTCCGAGAAATTGAAAATGAGACCTCATACTTTCGTAATACTATTTCCCGCACACTTTTAAGAGTAACTTTAAACTTGATCATTGTCTGTGAATATTACTAGGCCATGGCGATTTCGGAGTTATTACCAAAGCCATATACGTATATATATATATATATATATATATATATATATATATATAAATATATATATATATATATATATATATATATATATATATATATATATATATATATATATATATATATATATATATCATAGTATATATATATGATATATATATATATATCATATATATATATATATATATATATATATATATATATATATATATATATATATAGTATATATATACCACGTCGGTGCTTGAAGCTATACTTTGAGTGATCAGTTATTATTCTCTTTTATTTATTAACACCGTGGAAATCCTACTGGCCATGCATCTTTATGCCTATATATATATATATATATATATATATATATATATATATATATATATATATATATATATATATATATATATATGTATATAGGACATATTTCTATGGCCTTATGTACGATATAACTTTGCAAGGAATACTATCGAATCAAATAAAAATTGAATTATTATTTACAACAGCTGATAAATTTTGATAAGATAAGTCAATCTGCCCGCATTCATAGTAAATCAGTCATGCTAAGGAACTGGTAATTTAACTCATGGAAATTCTTTGTTTTGTAACCTTTGATAATTACATGTATACATATTTGGATATCTTTTAAATTTTCATTTGAGAGAGAGAGAGAGAAGAGAGAGAGAGAAAGAGAGAGAGAGAGAGAGAGAGAGATAAAACTATTGCCAGGGTTGTCCTAAGACTGGCAATGTTTTTGAAGCGGAAAACTTTTGATTCAATTCCGTGTCGAATAGTAGCCAAGGAAGAATACCACCAGATGTTGCGACATTATTCCATTTTTTCAATATCGACGGTGTGGGCCGAACGGATATTCAGCCAACGGCAGCGAGACAATAGAGTTATACATTCAGCCTGGAATTTTCCTTCTCTCACTCTTAAGGCAGAAGAAGAGTACATATATATATATATATATATATATATATATATATATATATATATATATATAATATATATATGTGTGTGTGTGTGTGTGTGTGTGTGTGTGTGTGTGTTTTTATCACATCACCGTGATTCATTTACATGCATCAAGCTGCAAATGTCCTTTAATATTCAATTCGCTCTACCTCGGAATTAATATATTTTTATATATGTTAACCGAAGGGGAATTTTTTAGTTGATAATAATTTCGTCCTCTCGTGGGTTCGAACCAGCGCCCAGCGGACTGAGGAGAAATCAGGACTTCAGTGAAGTTATCGACTCGGCCAACAAGTGAGGTATATAAGTTTATACCGATTCCGACCTTACATATCACTGTCGAACTCAGGTATTTGTAATTAGAATCGATATCTATGTGTATGTATGTATGTATGTATGAATGAAAGAATCTAGGCGGGTGTACATGCATTAAAACGCGTTTACACAGGATGAGATGGGCGGCCTGATGATATCCTTAGACCAAATGATAACACAGGCTGTATGCACAACGTTGACTGACGTTCCAAGGAGGTCATCCAACCGCCTGATCTAAGGCACCACGTTTCTTAAAACGTCACAAACAATGGGATGAAAATGACGCAATAGGAATATTTTCCATAATAAATTCAGATTTAAATAAAAACTCAACTTCATGCAATGATATTGATGTGATGATGTATGGAAATCACTTCAAGATTTTCATCACAAGGATTTTTATGTAACGTTAGTTGTAATAATGATTAAGCAAAATGAAAAGACAAGTAATGGAATCGAAAAAAAATTGCATTTTAAGGAAAGGATTATGAAATAACTGGAAGTACTCGCAAGGAATAGAATTTTAAGAACATAATATCTCTCTCTCTCTCTCTCTCTCTCTCTCTGTCTCTCTCTCTCACACATATACATACACACAAGCGAACACACAAGAATACAAAGAAACATACACACATACACACGCTCACACACACACACACACACACACACACACACACACACACATATATATATATATTATATATATATAAAATATATCATCATATATATATATATATATATATATAATAATATATCTATATTCTGACATACATATGCAAACTCTCTTGATAGCCAGTTTGCCAGTCAATGCATAACTGTTGTTTCTCACCAAACCCTGGTTCGAATCCTGCCTGGGAGAAGAGTATTTATTAACTATAAATATTTTTATCGGGGGTTAGTTTTTTTATAGTTTTTTAAATTCGTTACTAAACGATGTATATATATATATATATATATATATATATATATATATATATATATAATATATATATATATATATATATATATATATATATATATATATATATATATATATATATATACATTATATATATACTATATATATAATATACACATATATGTATGTACATGTATAACTGAATCACGGAAATATGCAACGTGATGAATATATAAATAGAGACAAAATCCTCGAAGGACAGTGAAACAATCGATTATATATGTTAACCGAAAGGGAATTTTTTAGTTGATAATAATTTCGTCCTCTCGTGGGTTCGAACCAGCGCCCAGCGGACTGAGGAGAAATCAGGACTTCAGTGAAGTTATCGACTCGGCCAACAAGTGAGGTATATAAGTTTATACCGATTCCGACCTTACATATCACTGTCGAACTCAAGTATTTGTAATTAGAATCGATATTGATGTGTATGTATGTATGTATGAATGAAAGAATCTAGGCGTGTGTACATGCATTAAAACGCGTTTACACAGGATGAGATGGGCGGCTTAATGATATCCTTAAACCAAATGATAACACAGGCTGTATGCACAACGTTGACTGACGTTCCAAGGAGGTCATCCAACCGCCTGATCTAAGGCACCACGTTTCTTAATACGTCACAAACGAGGGGATGAAAATGACGCAATAGGAATATTTTCCATAATAAATTCAGATATAAATAAAAACTCAACTTCATGCAATGATATTGATGTGATGATGTATGGAAATCACTTCAAGATTTTCATCACAATAGATACAAGGATTTTTATGTAAGGTTAGTTGTAATAATGATTAAGTAAAATGAAAAGACAAGTAATGGAATCGAAAATAATTTGCATTGTAAGGAAAGGATTATGAAATAACTGGAAGTACTCGCAAGGAATAGAATTTTAAGAACATAATTTCTCTCTCTCACATATACATACACACAAGCGAACACACAAGAATACAAACAAACATACACACATACAAACACCCACATGCACACACACACACACACACACATATATATATATATATATATATATATATATATATATATATATATATATATATATATATATATATATATATATACTGACATATATAGCATAAATATACATTATGTACATGTATGCAGAAGAACAATGTGCAATGTCTTTCTATGTATGTGGTTGCGGGCGTATTCGAATCCTGCCTGGGAGAGGAGTATTTATTAACTATACATATTTTCTCTTCGGGGGTTAGTTTTGTTTTTTTTGTTTTTTTAAATTCGTTACTAAACGATATATGTATTATATATATATATATATATATATATATATATATATATATATATATATGCTTAAAAAATCACAGTAGATGCACGTGACTTCATAAATAAGCGAATACCACGGGAAAATGATAGTCAGAAATCCAAGCGCTTTCGTCTTTATTCAGACGATGTCTGAATAAAGACGAAAGCGCTTGGATTTCTGACTATCATTTTAACCCGTGGTATTCGCTATATATATATATATATATATATATATATATATATATATATAGTATATATATATATATATACATACATGCATACATACATATATATATATATATATATATATATGATATATATATATATATACATATATATATAACTATATATATAATATACACATTATGTATGTACATGTATAACTGAATCACGGAAATATGCAACGGGATGAATATATAGAGACAAAATCCTCGAAGGACAGTGAAACAATCGATTATATAGTATATATATATCTAATAAAAGGAGCCCATAAAAACACCAAAATGTAGAGAGAAAAGTACTATATTTCAGAGATGCTGTCTCTCTCTTCAGGTATATACCTGAAGAGAGAGACAGCAGTCTCTGAAATATAGTACTTTTCTCTCTACATTTTGGTGTTTTTATGGGCTCCTTTTATTAGATGGAATTCTGTTGTTACAGAACATTTTTACCAGGTATATATATATATATATATATATATATATATATATATATATATATATATATATATATATATATAAGGAATTGCGTGTGTTTGAGTACATGTAAACACACAATACTTTAAAGAAACCTCTTCCTCCTTTCCTTTAAAATCACAAGAAACTGTCCCCTTGTCTCCGAACTCGAGTGATCTGCTATTCAGCATATTTATGGGTCGACTTGGTCACTCAGTCATATTCTTTCCCTGGGTAAGGTGCGACGGGTTTTATTTAACAATAGACCCTACGCTTTCATTCTCTCTGTCTCTGTCTCTCTCTGTCTCTGTCTCTTTCTCTCTCTCTCTCCTTTTTATCTTACAAAGGAAACGTAAACATTCAAGAAGCCAACCCCTAGGGTTTGTTATTCTGGGAGGTGATATGCTACTTTAAAAACTAAATTTATCATCTTGGATTGAGAATGGTTCAAGTCTAAAGCATCATATTGGTAGGGAGGATGTGGGAGAAAGAAAGCCATAGCACAAAAAATCAATATTGATGGTTTAACACAACTGGGATACACAAGCTTAGAATAAGAGAGAGAGAGAGAGAAAAAAAAAGAGAGAGCGAGAGAGAGAGAATGTCACACCGTCAATGATTACTTCGTAAAATAATTCCAGTAGTGTCACACAAACTAACATTTACATAAACACGCACAATATATATATATATATATATATATATATATAATATATATATATATATATATATTATTATATATTATATATTATATATATTATATTATATATATATATATAATATATATATATATATATATATATATATATATAGTATATGATTATATATATATATATTCTACATATATATATATATAGATATATATATAAATATATATATATAATATATAGATATATATATATAGATATATATATATATATATATATATTTAGCTGTTTATTTATGTAGTCTAATTTCCTTTTCTTTCTTCCGAGAAACCCGACTACCTTAAGGAAAACAGCATATACACGCAGATAAACTCGCACACCCACACACACACACACACACACACATATATCATATATATATATATATATATATATATATATATATATATATATGAATTTATATAATTTATATATATATATATATATATATATATATATTTATATATATACATATATTTATATATATATATGTATATATATATATATATATATATATATATATATATATATATATATATATATATATATATTCCATTGGTTCGTATGCATTAACGGAAAGGAAGAATTCCGAAATGAGCCCCAGTTCCAGTTTATGAGGTGTTAAAATCTGCTGATTGTTAATACTGATGGTAAACTAAAAATAGACAACAGGAACATAACTGGAAAAAGATAATTGGTAAAAAAATTTATTCACGAGATATGAACTGGACATCTGCGCTATTTGTGAATCACACCGCGAAGGAATGATAAGAGAAAGAATGGAAGTGAGGACTGAGTATATTGAGGAATTGTAGACGGAACTGGCAAGAGAGAAGTAAGTATAATCTTAGCACCAAACACAGAAAAGGCCTTGAGTGACAGGGGAGAACTGAACAAAGATTAATACTGCCAAGATCTAAATCAAAGCAGCGTAAGACAATTGGTATAGCGTGCTATTGACCAGGGAAGGAATCCTCTGAAGACATAATAGATTAATTCCATGAACTAAAAAATGACCTGCAGAATGTTATAGATCAAATACCAGAAGAGATATGAGGATTGTTACTGGTGATATGACTGAAATAGCTGATAAGGACAACTAAGGTATGCCAGATGTAATGGCTGAGACTACAAACGGAAACGTGGGTGCAGTTTAATCTATTCTGTCCTGCAACTAATCATGTAAATGTAGGTGCTCCTTTCTATCCCAAGGACATCGATGAATACATTTTGACATCTGTGAATAGCAACCACAGAAACTAAATTGTTCACATAGCTATTAATCGGGAGGAGCAAATTGTCCAACTTGCTATTGCCACACTAAAGTTTAAATAAAATAAAAAAAAGACAGAGTATCTTGGCTTAATACATTACACTATTTTTGAGATGGAATGCAACTGAATGTATAAATCGGTTTGTAGTTCTAGACATCATATATTAGGAGGTACAGGCAATCAGGAATGTATATCAATATGCGGTAACAGAACGGAGACTTTTTGCCTATCTAATGAGACCTAGGATACGATAAAAAAAAAGTAAAATAACAAGGTCTTGCAGAAGAAGTACTGGAGGGAGATGAAGAACACACCGTAGAACGCAACATGTGATCAAAAACAGGAGTTTCGGGAAAAGTAAAAAAAGAGATAGGAGGTGGATGGTGATAGGAAGACCATGTATTCAGGGACCGTTATGGATGTTAGGATAACCCACAGACCTGATGTAAACAACGAATGAAATCATGATTTTTGAAGCAGAATAAGAAATGGGAAAAAATAAAGTGCTGGATTATGATGAAATCAATGTAGCGGATTTTAGCTGGAAATGAAATCAAACCTCGTAAGCTAACCGGACAGTTCAGTGAAAAAAAAAAAAAAAAAAAAACGAGAAAACAAAGCCTAACTGTAAACAGAGGCAAGGAATTAAGCTGGTTCTGATGAAAATGTTGGATATGTTTATTGCTAACAGGCTGGAGAAGGATACTGATGTAATGCTCTAAGACAGGTACGGCAGTACTGACTAAAATGTACGATTTGCATAGATCAAATATTTGTGTTGAGATATAATTTTGTTGCAGCGTATGCAATTCTAGACTCGTAATAGCGTGGCTTTTGCTGCTTACGAGAAAACATGTGACAGCATCCAAAGACCAACATTATATGTCTTACATCACAACGGTATTCCATTTAAATAATTAATGGAGCTAACTAAAATTATCCAAGAACGAAGTTCTATATATAGACGGGGCAATGAGGTAATGGTGCTGAAGATGGACTGGGCATGTCAAGCGCACAACTCCTAGCAGTAGAATAATAAGTGATAGTGTCAGATGCGCTCCTGTGGATTCCACATTACACACACACACACACCACACACACACACACACACACACATACACATATATATATATATATATATATATATATATATATATATATATATACAAATACACACACACATATATACATATATATATATATGTATATATATATATATATATATATATATATATATATATATATATATGTGTGTGTGTGTGTGTGTGTGTGTGTGCGCGTGTGCGTGTGTGTGGTGTGTGTGTGTGTGTGTTTGTGTAATGTGGAATCCACAGGAGCGCATCTGACACTATCACTTATTATTCTGCTACTAGGAGTGTATATATATATATATATATATATATATATATATATATATATATATATATATATATATATATAAGCGAATACCACATTAAAATGCTATTCGCTTATTTAATGAAGTCACGTGCATCTACTGTGATTTTTTAAGCATATCTCTCTCTCTCTCTCACTCTCTCTCTCTCTCTCTCTCTCTCTCTCTCTCTCTCTCTCTCTCTATATATATATATATATATATATATATATATATATATATATATATATATATATATATATACATATATTTATATATATTCCATTTCTGAGACACAGGAGTTTGCAATAGCAATTCCATTCATTATTCCATTTGTATTGACGAAGCCTCA
>NC_061100.1:144356790-144359290 GCF_015104395.2 Macrobrachium nipponense | reverse complement strand
ATTTGATTCATTGCATAACATGTTCCTATTCATCATCACACCAAGGTCTTTAACTGCTTCCTTATTTGTGATGGTCTCATTATTAGGTCCCTTATATGCATATAGCTTTCTTTCTCTGTCTCCATAATTTATTGATTCAAATTTATCAGAGTTAAATACCATCCTATTTACCTCTGCCCAATGCATATACTTTGTTAAGGTCTCTTTGTAGAGCGTTCCTATCTTTCATCACAAGTAATTTCTCTACTTATTCTTGTGTCATCTGCAAAACTACTCACTACCGAATCCTTAACATTATTGTCTATGTCTTCAATCATAATAACAAACAGTATTGCAGCTAACACCGTACCTTGCGGCACACCGGATATTACCTTGGCTTCATCCGATTTCTCGTCGTTTGCAATAACTATCTGTTTTCTGTTGTGTAAAAATTCTTTTAACCATCTTCCTACTTTATCCACGAATATTGTGTTTTCTAATTTTCTTCGCTATATATTATGGTCTACTTTATCAAAAGCTTTTGCAAAGTCTAAATAAACCACATCTGTTTCATTTCCGCTTTTCATATTTTTGAATATGTTTTCACGGTGGACTAACAGTTGGGTTTGTGTACTTTTTCCGGGTACGAAACCATGTTGTCCTTTATTAACAAATTATTTTTTATTAAATGTTTCATAATATTTTTCTTCATTACCCTTTCATACACTTTCATTATATGTGATGTTAGACTCACAGCCCTATAATTACTTGCCTCTAGTCTTGATCCACTTTTGAAAGTAGGGGTAATATACGCTAATTTGTGCTCATCATATATCTTGCCTGTATCTACACTTTGTCTTAATAATATTGCAAGTGGCTTTGCGATAGAATGAACTACTTTCTTTAACAAAATAGCAGGAATTCCATCAGGCCCTGCAGCAGCTCCATTTTTAATTTCATTAATAGCCTGCACAATATCAGCTTCATTAATATCTATGTCAGCTAAATATTCACTATTTTTCATCCCTTACTTCTATATCATTATCTTCATTATCTATTCTAGGGGTGAATTCTCTCTTATATCGTTCTGCCAGTATGTTGCAAATTTCCTTTTTTTCATTCGTTAATCTCCCTTCAATTCTCAGAGGGCCTATTTCTATTCTTCTTTTATTCATCTTCTTCGCATATGAGTATAATAGTTTGGGGTTTTGCTTGATATTTAATAGGGTTTTTTCTTCCAAGTCCCGTTTTTCATTTTCTTTTGATTGTATAATCTTTTGTTCTGCATTTTCTATCTTACTTTTTTAGTTCTATAACTTTCCATGCATTTTTTTCTTTTGCAAGACCTTTTTTTTCCACTTTCTGATTTTCTGGAACAAGATTCTTCTGTCTCTTGGTATGCTGATGATGTTTACTTTTCTTCTTCGGTATATATTTTTCCACTATTATCTCCAATATTTTATATAATATCTCCGTATTTACCCTTATGTCATCACTTACGAAAAATGTTATCCCAATCTTTGTTTAATTCTTCATTAATTTCTGACCATTTTATATTTTTACTGTAGAAGTTGTATTTTCCATATCCTTCCCACTTTTTCATTTCTTGCTTATCTCTATTTTCACTTGCTTTGGAATGAACTGTTAATTCTATGACATTATGGTCTGAAATACTCGCATTATAAACTATTATTTCTTTAACATAATTCATCTCGTTCACAAATACTAGGTCTAAAGTATTTTCCTTTCTTGTTGGCAGGTGATTTATTTGTTGAATGTTGTATTCTAGTAGCATATCTAATAGCTTTTCAAATTGCCTCTTATCTTCTGCACTACTATTACTCTCTTTTTTATATAGTATAAGTACAACCACAATCTCCTATTCGTTCTGTTTCCATTCCTACGAAAGGAAAGTTGAAGTCACCAGATAGGAGAATAGTCCAGTCCTTGTGATTTCTACATATATCATCATTTTTCAATTATTAAGTCAAACTCGTTAGTATTAGAGTCTATATATTACTATGTTCATCAATTTTTCAGATTCAAATTCTACCGCTATTAGTTCACATTCTGAGTTACTATATTTCTCATATATTTTTTCCTTGTTTTTTGTCTTTCCCATATATTGCGGTTCCCCCTTGATTCCTATTTTCTCTATCTGATCTATAAGTTTGGAACCCTTTTATTTGATCATCATTCCCCAGTCTCTTGGGAATACCAGGTTTCACTTATATTCATTATATCTATTTTTCTTTTCATTTTGGGTTAGTTCTTCTAAGTACTCTATTTTTTTCTTTTTGAGTTTTACCTCGTAACTAAACCCTGCGCATTCATCACTATGATGGTTTGCGTGTTTTCTTTTTTTCTCCTTCATTTAATACTGATAGTAATAAGGATTTTCCCATGTCTCTTTCCTGTTCTGGTATGTTGTTCTTTTTTCATTTCCAGAAATTCTGACATTAAAAAATCCAACTTTTCCATAATATTTGATCTTCCTTCATCATAATTATTCATTTTGTGT
>NC_061100.1:144344290-144351790 GCF_015104395.2 Macrobrachium nipponense | reverse complement strand
CCATGATTTTAGGATAAAATTAGAACATGAATGTTAATTAAATGCATAGAGTCGGTACGAAAGGGAATTCCAGTTTTTTGTATTCGAGTATCTCTATGCGAAAGCCCATATTGAATGCTTACTACTCAATATTTCCAATGTATTTCCTCTTGGATGCGGAAGTGATCATTTTAATTGCTGTTTGTGATCGACCATGTGAGCAGAGAACTGCAATATGCAATGAGATTGACGAGGCCAGAATGTTAATGAAGACCACGATATCAGTGTTATAAAACAAGTATTATTCGACCTACATAGGTATTACTGTAACGTCAGTGAGTCAGATTTCCTTTAATTGTTTGATTCAAATGATTCTTTACAAGAGCAAAGTGACTTTTTTCTTTTCGCAATGTCCTGCTAGACTAAAGGTTTTCATAACCATTCCGATATTTGGAAGTGAGCCAAGACAGGTCTCTGACTGGTGCTATTTTCATTAGGATATCCTACAACAAAACATTGCGTATGAAATACTGTTCTCTTACATCTATGGCTGGAAGAATTTTAGTGCTATACAATTTTTTGTATGGACTGGAAGTGATGTTGGTTGTGTTTAATGGGGGAGTTGTTTAGTGTGCTGTGGGGGAGTTGTTTGCTGTAGTTGGGGTATGGCATTTGTAGGCATGGGGGAGAGACTGGGTTAGGGGAGGGGGAGGGGGAGAGGGCGGGCGATCCTGTTTGTTGTTCGTATGGTAAATGGATAAGGAATGGGGGAAGGCAGCTATCCTCGGAAATGAATGCTGTTCTGTCAGTGAAAAGATTGTTGCTGTTAAAGGTATTGCTGTAGTTCATCTCCTTCTCTTATATCGGCATGGGAAATGAACGGGGAGAAAGGGATATAATATGGCTTGGGCCAGTTATTGAACTGAATCCACAAAACTATGACACTTTCTACACTACTCATATCAGCTGTAGTCATAAGGAGTACAATGGTAGACGATGTATAAAAAAAGGTGATAGATTTACTACATCCCGTTACTCAAACCAGGCTTATATACCCTTCTGCGGTATTGACTAAAGGACAGTCTGGTCACAACTGTTCTTAGCGAAGACTAGATGCGTGAAATAATCGTGAAATGGAAGCGGGTTGTTGGGAGTTCTAGGAGTGATGTTTGATCCGCCTGGTGGTCGTAAAACATGAGGGAGAGTCGAGTTTTCAAGGGCGAAAGTTTTGCGAAAAGAGAAAGTAGGAACTTCGTGGATGGGAAGAATTTAAAACGAGACGATGGGAAAAATACAACTTTGCCAATGAATAATTGAAGTTAGAGCAAGAATTGGTTTTTGTTGAAGTACATCGGAGAAAGAGATTGATTGACGATGTAAAAATTATTTGGCTGGCCAACTGACCAGGAGAAAGGGGAATTTGAGGATTTGCTATATTGCAGCTTAGTGCAAGGTCATGGAGGTGTTAGTTGTGATAATGCCCGGGTACTTTTTTTCCTGCCAAAGGTCTCCTTGCACCTCATAACTAAAATAACACCTCTTCAGAATTGCAAAGAAAAAAATAAACATGATATAGATAATACGGAATCGCGTATGGGGAGCCATACACGATTTTCTCTCGGCCTGAGGCTTCATTTACACCAAGCGAATCAAATCGATTCATGGAGAATCAGCACGATTCAAGATTCGTTTTTATCCTCCACACTAATTTCAATGTAACCGTTTAACCAAGCGGACCGAGTAAAGTCATTTCGATTCGCTTGGTGTAAACGGTTACATTGAAATTAGTGTGGCCAATCAAGACGAATCATGAATCGTGTTGATTCTTCATGAAGTAAATCGATTCGATTCGCATGGTGTAAAAGAAGCCTTAACCTCATACCAGAATTCTAGACAGGCAGTGATTGGTTACCACGAATTACTTATATCAGCAGCATAACTGAAAATTATGGGTTCCTTTCCCGTCTTATAGGGAATTCAGAAACATCTGAACTTTTCTATTTTATAAGTGTATATAATACTAATTTTAAAAGTACTGCATCCTTCGATTTCATATTTTAAAATTATTTGTTTAATCTCAAAAGCCCCAACTGTAACAGGTATCCTTTTAACTGCGCATACGACAGGACCACTGACCATTTTTCTCGCTTACCCGAAAATCGGTATCATAGCTCACAATAATTTAATGGTTAATTATTTCTTAGTATGGAACCAGCAATTCTGGCACTCTGTTAACAATAGTATATTTTGTTGACAGTGATAGATTGTTGATTCTGTACTATAGACTTTGTTGAACAGAATTGATCGTTGAATCCTTCTAACAGTGGAGCACGAATATTGCAGACTTCATTAATGGCAATTTATGGCCGATTCATATCAGGCAGTGAAACAAGGACATTCTAATAACATTTGACGAATGGTTAATTTTTGGCAATGGGCCCAGAATATCAAGGCTACAGCTTTTAATGTTTAATTACTTCTAAAACTGAACCCAAAGATCAATGACTTCGCTTCAAGACAATTCGTGTTCGATTTCTTATGGCAACAGAAACAGAAAATCAGGGACTTCGGTAGAAAATTGAATACACTGTCGACTTAATGTGATTCAAAGAGCTTTTCACAATGGATGTTATAACTGTTGGAGACGAATCGTTGCTTGATAACAAACCTCCGCTCCTAAATACAATTAATGTAGACCCACCTGCCTCAGTTTTGATAAAGAGCGATTCTCAAACGGAACTTTGGCAAGAGGGAACAGTTATGACATTACCACCATTTGAAGAGCAGTTCTCTCTTTTCCCAGACTGTAACCAAATGTCGTAAATTTTTGCTTTGATAAAAATTCTATATTTTTCTATACAGTTGGCTAAAGAGGACGTCGTTCCAACGGGCGAAAACTTTAATTTCTACACTTGAATCTTTAACTTGTATTTTTTCCCCATACAGTTTTAGTTTTCTGTAAAAGAGAACCATTGAGATGTCTATCGGAGGTTAGAGGGCTGCAAATTGGTATGCCGATCACCGACAACACAGGCCACAACCGGGTCGTGGTTGAAAGTTTCATACAGCATTATACGCTATAGCGAAAACTTTTTTGATTGTTTACTTATACGGATACTTGTGGATTTTCACTCATCATTTCCGACTACAGTATAATGGACAAGCCTTAGACATAGACAAATACAGTACTTTGGCTAAGAAGAGCTATTTTGCACCGGACATTAATCTTGCAGTTTTACATGTTCCGACGTCACTTTTCACTTTACATAAATTCGCTCTCAGGTAAACTTCATATGCAGTCCTTCATAATCAGGTAATTAGTTCATTCTTAATACGATTTCTAATGGTACCAAAGATTTAACAGATTCATCTTTCCATCCTAAAATGGAATGACTGTACGAAAGCATATCGAGTTTAATCCCTATATTATTACATTTAAGAAGGGATTGAATTAACAAATAAGCGCAATGAAATATGAGCAACTGAAGTCATAAATTGTATGCAAAATCAATCACTCTATCAAATAACGCAAATGTATAAATAATTTAAAAGAGCAATTGAATTAACACATCATCCACTCTGAATGTAACGAATTAAAGAAGTCAAATTTGAAATGATCCATTTATATACTTAGATGCATTTGGGGATCATCGAATCTAATCATATTAACAAATCACAAGTACGTATTTCTTTTCGCCCTTCTTTGTTCGTCGTTGATTCCCATGTTTAGGGTAAATTCAGGGAATCCGGGCGCATACATGAATCCAAATGAGGTCAATCCCAGTAGCTCCCGAACGCATTAATATGAAGACGAGTATGAAACGAAAGCTTAACAGATTTATGTCTTGACGGAAGATAGTCGCCTTTAATGCGTAATCAGAGTGAGGGAAGTGAGTACTCCTTCGTTCTCTTCATCCGCTGCACATGCAGATGATATAATTCCCTTCTGTTTATCCTCTCCTGACGAAGGCGAGGAAATGGACGATTGTTTTCAGGAAAAAATTACGGAAACATTAACAGCACCATCATTTTTTTCTTGATGTCTAAAACTATCGTCAACAATAATAATGTAGATTCCTGCTTAAGCTACATCAAAATTCAGATTTACCTACATAATCTGTCGTTGCAGAAATGGTAAATCTGTTTCTTTAGAACTTTTCCAACAAATAAAATCCTTGACAGTTCGTGTCATATCTTTCATCGTAGGCGAGACGTTGGGTCGCCGAGTAATTCTAAATCAATCAATATATCTCTGAAATTGCCCTTGTTTTTAGATCAGCAAACAGTAATAAATAAAGACTTCTGTGATATATGATACAGATTTTTCAGTTTGGGGGTCACAGCCCACCATCCTTAGCACTGCAACCACGAAGGAGCTCAGTAGGATCAAGAAGCTACATTGATCTGAAGACCTCTGAGGGACCGCAGGGGGGATCCCCTGTCCCCCAAAGATCTTCATTAACATAAGTAAATATTGCCAGTCCGGCTTGTAACCTCTGTCCAGTCATCTCGGTCGTTCACGAAACCTTCGTCGTGGTACAGAGCTCCAATATGAGCACTGACTTCGTCTGACTTAACCAACTATGCGGCAAATTTGTTTGAAAGTCAAGTTTTCGGATTTGCAAGATCAAACCAGAATTACGCCCACGTGTTCTACAACCAAATATCTCTCTTTTGATAAGGCGAGCTGACAAGCCCTTCGATTTAAACTTCTGCCGAGGATGAAATGTGACTGATGAAGAGTAAGTTACATGATTAACTCAATTCAAGTAATTTAATGGCGAATTAACCAAACTTACAAGTTCAACTGAGTTTAGTCAGCTTGCCAGCGTGATGCTATAAATATAAATAAAAAAATTATTTCTGTTTAAGAGGGAACCTTGCATGAGGGAGAAACGACGATTTATTATTTTTTGTTTTGTTTTGGGGGGAGATGAATCCCGAGGAGTCATGATTCTACTACTCGATGTTTGCATCATTGATACTTTATTTTTAGTGAACACGCACTCACACATATGGCAATTAAGAAACTGGTACCTTCACTTAATAACCACACTACCTCAGCACCTTTGTATATATAGCATAAAGCTACGTCACTTTGCTATTTGCCTCTTCTTGACTTTTTTCCACCTCCTGACACGGATCGCCGGGACTCATCTTTGAGCAAAGTCTTTTCCTCATTTTTTAATATTTTTTTTAAAATATGATTTTATTCGTGATTTCACTTAGAAATGTTTTAATTGTTTATAATTTTACATTTAACTTTCTTAAACGTGTTTTGTATTAATGTAATACTCATTCTCCGACATTTTTTAATTCGCAATTTTACCTACAAATAATTTAATGGATAATAATTTTATGTTACCTTGCTTAATTGTTTTGTATTGATGTAACATTTATTTCTTGCCTTTAGCCTGAAGATGTGGAAACGTCGCTTGCAATAAAGAATCCAAAGTAATGTGCCATGTCCCTTCGTATCCCCAAGCCTATTTCACCGATGATTAGCCAACCAGTGATGAAGAATATATATACATATGTATGTATGTATGTATGTATGTATATATATATATATATATATATATATATATATATATATATATACTATATTTATTTATTTATATTTAAAAATATATATAAGTCTGCGTTGTAAGTATGCGTTATTTCACAAAAGTACTCGGTATTTCATTTCCATTTTCTCCTCTTCTTGGTAAAGGTGTAATATTTTTATCAAATGAAAATTTTAAAGTTTTTTTTTGTTATTCTGTATATGTATATATATACATATGTATATATAATACATATATATTATATATATATATGTGTGTGTATATATATATATATAGATATATAATATATATATATATATATATAAATACAATTAATTATATATTTATTTATTTACCAAGGCAGGACACATATTTGGTGTAATTTTCAGAAACTCTTTGAAATATTTTAATATTTAAAATTTTGTTTATCTCGGCAATATATTATAAAAAAGGCTCTTGCCGTCTATTTTCTTTTTTATTTTTACATACGTAATTTGGAGAATTGATGGTTGCTGCCTCAAACGCCCTGAAAATCTTAAGGATGATATTATACTTTTACCCGAAATTTTAGAAAATTACCCCGCAAAAGAAAAAAAAAATCCTTAAGCTACAGTAACATTCAGTAAAATCATACCAGAATTTTAGTGGAACTATTTCTTTACTAAAAATGTCTGTGTGCATACATTTTATATATGTATAAATATAATATGTGTGTGTGCGTGTATATATATATACATATATATATATATATATATATATATATATATATATATATATATATACTATATATATATATATATATATATATATATATATATATATATATATATATAGATTGATTAATATATTATATCTATATATATATATATGATATATATATATAGTATATATATATATATATATATATATATATATATGATATATATATTAATGTGTGTGTGTGGGTAGGTGTAAATGTCTTTTCTTTACCGGAAATTCAGGGTAATTATTGCTCTATTAAGCATTCTCCTCTCTTTTACACCAAGACCAGAACTAAACTCTTGAAAATCAAACTTTTCCATGTGTTTAACTTAAACCCAATAAGAAGGTATTTCAACTTTTAAAAAAAGGAGCCATAGAATAAAGCAGATGAAAGTAAATGCATCTGTAGAGACAAGGGACAATTCAAAATAATTCTTTGTTTTCTTCTTTAAATGAGAACATAAATTGAGACATATGTATCTGAATAGGCTGTTTAATGGCAGGAATTTAAGAGGATTATGGATTTAAGCTGCGACTGACTGAACTGATCCCATTGTGTATGTGAGATTTCAATGTTGTTCACAAACAGATACGAAAAGTCTGTCTAATATAAACTCGGAATCTTCTTGCACAAATGTAGACACACATATAAACACACAATTATACACACACACACATATATATGTATATATATGTATATATATATATATATATATATATATATATATATATATATATATATATATATATATATAGATGGAGAGAGGAGAGAGAGAGAGAGAGAGTTAGAGAGAGAGATGTATAAATGTTAAAAAAATTAACATACCCACTGCATATATATGTATATATATATATATATAATATATAATATATATTATATATATATATATATATATATATAGATAGATAGAATGATGATGGGAATAACACTAAGAGACGGAAAAAGAGCAATATGGATACGAGAACAAACTAATAAAGTAGAGGATATTCTGATAACAGGAAAAAGAAATGGGCACGGGCAGGCCATATAATGAGAATGTCAGGTAACAGATGGACAAAAAGAATACCAGAATGAGTCCCCTACAGAAGCGAAGCAGGGGAAGGAAGAGAAGGCGATGGACTGACGAGCTAAGAAAATGTGCGGGTATAGACTAATATAGAAAGACCATAAAGACACGGGAGAGGAAGGTCATATCTGAGGTCATTGTCCTGCAGTGGGCAAGCAACGGCTGAT
>NC_061100.1:144314290-144341790 GCF_015104395.2 Macrobrachium nipponense | reverse complement strand
TATATTTTCTATTTTTTTCGTTAACAAAATGTTTGCAAATGAAAAAATTATGTATAATTTCATCGTTATAGATGGCTTTTTTTGTGGGCAAAATCTGTTGGAATTTTGCAGGAAAAAATGGTCTCTTTCATGGGAATTGCCTGAAATTAAAGTGGCAACACTGGGTTCGGACATGACGGAATTGGATACGTTTCGGCGTGAGGTAGACATGTTTGGGCGGATAGGACCCGTTTGTTTTTTTTTGGGGGGGGGAGACACGTTTGGGAGTGTTACATGTATTAGATGGATAATCAAAGTAATAGTTTCATAGCTTAACGATATGATGTGATACATAGATCACTATTTTTCTGAAGGATATTCCAGCTCATAATCCGTTGGAATATAAGTATTCAGTGTCTGGACTCATGTTAACGGAACTCCTGCATAAATAATTATAATTATACTTTCACAGTTACAGGCATTTAGAAATTTATATTTGCTCGTATTTCAGTAATCAGACAACAATATTCACTTTATACTTATTTAATTAGACTACTGTTCCAGCTTGGAACTAAATACCGCACGTTCCATATCAATGACGATGAAGGACACAGGTCATAATACTTTAACTGTCATTAATAAAATACTAACACGAAATGTGTATCATAAAGGGAGCGACTATGAAACCTTTGTTTCTCGATTTAAGGTTTTTCATGGAAAGACGAGTCAAGGAATTATGATTATTCGTTTTTCTTCAATTCTACTTCCAAAGAAAGAGCTAGTTGATATAGATAGCAGAGAATAGATAGCAGATTCTCTCTCTCTCTCTCTCTCTCTCTCTCGCTCTCTCTCTCTTCTCTCTCTCTCTCTCTCTCTCTCTGCTGATGGATATATATATATATAATATCTATATATATATATATATATATATATATATATATATATATATAATATATATATATATATACACACACACGCACACACACACCAACACACACACATATATATATATAATAATACTATAATATATATATCATATTATATATATATATATATATATCCGATATAGATATTATAATATATAATGTATGAGATTGATATTATCAGAGCAAGAGCTTTTGATGGCTAGATGTCAATATTTCATGACAGAGTTGAAGAATGGTTAAGAAAATCAGTGTAAGATTCCTGGTTTTAGCCATCAGAAATTATTATCATGTGAGGAAGCCATGCATCATTCGTAGATTTTGTTGCCGTCAGTAACGACTCCAGATTGGTACACTTTCATAGATAATTACACAAAGTGCATGAACGACAAAATACAATTATGGAACATATTTCATCCGGTAAAAGGTGCCGGGTAGAGGTTTTGTGACAGGCAATCAGCTTATCATATTGATGTACCGTTTTAGTGTGAATGTCATCGTATTTTTAAATTTTAATTCCCGTATTCTGTTTCCTTTTTCGTTGCGATTGCGAAGATAGTGTGCTAACAATAACCTCTTCTCTGGAAAATTGAAATATTGACCCATCAAACACCAGGACAACGTTATATCCACTCAAATACAGAATTCATGAAAGGAAGGGAATGAGATATGCACCTTTGTTATATTTCCTAAATATTTATCTAAGCATTCATTTCCTTTGACACTAAGACGAAAGGATATGTTTATCATTGGAAATTTGAGGAATCGACCCGTTAATCGCCAAGACAACCCTTTACCCACTTAATAAAAAAAAATAATAACAGCAGAGAGTCCGAAGCATCTTTATGATGTTTCTTAATCTTTCTTCTTGTATTCCAGTTAATCACAGAAATCATCAAATATAAGGAATTCAATAGTTGTCTTTATTATAAGATGGAATCGTTCTTCCTCTACTAATTTTTCATTGGAAGATTAACAGGATATTATCTAACAATTTAGAATTCTAACAACAACTATTTCTTGGATATTTGAACTGCCGACCTGTTTACCTCCAGGATAATTATTCATCCACTCAGTCTCAGAAGGCATAAAAGGAAAGGAATTAGATATGTAACTATGGTTTCACTCTCTCCCCAACGCACCAGAGCGCATGTATTTAATTCTCCCTCCCAAAGGTGATGTACAAATTATAAGCAGACATCACCTGAAAATAGCTGTTGACAATAAGCTCTTCTCTAGGGATGAAGGCGTTGTCTGGCGTTTCACAAGTTGGCGGTTCAAACCACAAAGGACCAAACCTCAGTTATTGTTAACTTTTATTTTCAGAAAATATTGCGTCTGCTGATATCATATAAATGGATTAATGTACAGATAAGACTCAGCATGAGTTTATTATTTTATCGATGCATAATCATAATTTGTTTAAGACTTTTCGTTTAAACTATAGTTCTTCACAATAGTCAAGTTAATATTGATTTGTAAAAAATTATGTATACAAGATAATGCTATTCATCTCCAATTTCTTGTTGTTGGGATATTATTAAATCTCAGCCACAATTTGCGATTCAAGGACGGGCAGTGCATAAATGGCGAAAATTTTCTAATTACGACGTTATTACGATGTAATTACGAAGAAATCACCAACAATCGCCATGAATCGTTACCGAGTCGTAGAGTTTGGCGCAGTGCACCAAGTGATGGCAGATCTTTTAGACCGTCTAAAACATACATGGTCTGTTCGTGCCAACTTCCAGATTTTGTCGTCATGTCATTGTGCAGTATGCAATGTAAATATTGTATTTTTTTTATATTTTTAATTAAAAACAGAAAAATAGTCTAATAATCTTTACATGTTGGTAGTCAAATATTGTTATAGAAAATAACATTAAATTATTAGTGCTTTTAAGAAAAATAATTACACAATGTAAACAATGGACACATTTTATGATACTAAAAAAATACTCATACAATTTACAGCACTGAAAAAAAATAGCACCAGATTAATATCTAAATGCGACCATTAAAAAAAAATTACCCTAAAAACTAGATATCATCATTATTATATAAAATTTACCAAAAAGACTACAGACCTCTAGTGTTGGCTTCTGTCTTTTATGATCAGCGCCATATATGAGGAAGCATGCCAATTCTCAACCACCACTACACCATGGCGATTCATGGTGCACTACACAATGAATAGAGCATGTCGCAATTACGAGTTACGATGAGCGCAATCTACTTATTGTACAGCAAATGTCATAGTATCTTGTCTCCTTTCTGTGTTGTAAGTAGGGACAGACCCCGTAATGTTTTGGTTTTCCACGCTTCTTCTTAAACTTGCGTTGTCATTTCTTCATGCACCTTAGGATTCTTAACTACAACATAGCATCGTGAAAATCCAACATGTCCTTTACTAATTCAGGGTCGTGTTGGTTCTCAGGTATGAGGTGTAGCAATTCCGTGTCCTCCATTATTCTTGGTAATGTAGATCTTGCTCTGTCTGGTGACAAGTTCACCAGGTGCTTTATATATGGTAGTATCCACGTACAGGAAACAGTTATGATGCCGTTACGCATGGCGCTATGTCACGTAACTGCAGCACAATTAAATCGACATAATTCGGCATGCGTCTATGCACTATGCCATCCTCTTGCAACTATCAAATGTGGGCGTGGCCTAAATCATCGCAATTAACCATAGCACCAAGATTGCACAGCTTGAGATGAATCTAGGTATATACATCTATACCTAAGATGATCTCGAATTGCTCAGTGTTGCCACTATGGCTAATTGCTTAATATGCCATGTTGTAATCAACTGACAATTTTTTTTGCGACCCCATGCACGCGTATGATGGCGATGATCGCCAAACTAGCCATTACGACATTCGCGTCCTTGAATCGCCAATGTGTTACCGAGGCATTGTTCTACTGACATCGAAGAGTTATGAGATTCATGTCTTTCATTAGGCTAATCGAGCGCATCAGTTACGACTGCTATACGCTGCAAAGATAAAGCGTTTGAATTATCAATAAACGAACATGGTAGAGCATCAAGAAATCATTTAACAGATTCTACATGAATATATTTTGATTGTGAAATCATACCAACAAACCCACGCATAAATAGATATGTTAAAAGAGAGATTTAACGTGACAGTTAAGTCCCTTGGATGCATCAAGTAAATCACCTGACATTTAAAGAACATTTGTCTCTCGAATCCCGCCCAAATCAGAGGAAGTCACAGTCATTAATTAAGAAAGATTCTCGGATTTTATTCGCCTTACTTCGTTCTTAGCTGATTCTCCGCCCCTTAGGCTAATGTCAGGAAATCCAAGAGCACATCCGAATCAAAAGGGCGACAATCACAAAAGCTCCCCCATTCATATAAATATGAAGACGAGAACTATGTACCGAGAGCTTAGCGTATCACAGAAATTAATGAATAGCTGCCTCTGGTAATACCTAATCAGAATGATGGGAGCGATTCCTCCCCAAATCTTTTGATGCTCGGATTCATTCGGTTGTCGGTTCTGTCGTGGTGAAGTACATCTTAAATGACGACGTTTAAGTTCATGGAGGTCCATGTTGATGCTCATTTCCAATGGAGAGGGTTAAGTTGATCGTCATTTTCCATGAGGACACTGAAGTTCGTCTTCCATCAGAAGATTTGAGTCTTTGATTATGTTTAGTTTCGAAAGGAGCATGTAAGTGTCCATGATCATGTCCATTTTCAAGGAGATTTTCTATTTCATTCGATAAGTACTTTGAAACAATTTTGATGTTTATTCTAAATGAGGATTATCAAGTTCCCATTAATGCTTGTTTTCAATGAGGACTTTCTAGTTCATTTAATGAGGACTTTAAGACCATGTTGATATTAATTTTCAATGAGAAATTTCAAGAACCCTAGATGTTCCTTTTCAACGAAGAATTTCGTATTCATTCAATGAGGACTTTTAATATCACGCTGATGTTCATTTTCAATGAAGACTACAAGTCCCCCAACAATGTTATTTTTCAAATAGGCCTTTTAAGTCTATGTTGATGTTTCTTTTCTCTGAAGAATTTCAAGTCCCTATTAGTGTTCATTTTCAATTAAGGAATTTAAGGTTTTATGAAATTAATCGCTAGTGAAGATGTTCGTGCTCGCTTGACATTAATTTTATCAAGAATAGTTACATTCATATCGATAGTCACCTCCAATAAGGGTATTCAAGCTAATCCTAAATTCTTCTTCAAAGAAAAAGTTTAAGGTCAGAATACCTCAACTTGTCAATAGTGGAATATCATATATATATATATATATATATATAGATATATATATATATATATATATATATATATATATATATATATATATATATATATATCAGTAACATGGCCTCACTTAAGTAGCATGGTATATAACGGAGATTTCCATTATTGTATATACATATATATAATATATATATATATATATATATATAATATATATGTACGTATGTCTATATATACATTGAATGGAGAGAGAGGGAGAAAGAGATAAGGAAAGAAGGAAGCAGACGACAGAGCGCGGAAGATCAGATCATAACAATCTCTCATTTTACAAAAAAAAGGGTAAAAAAATACTGTTCAATATAAATCTTCATCAGGACACACAAAAAATTTATTGCCTGATTAAAGGCGAGAAGGAATAAATTGGTGTACGAAAATAAAGGGAAGGAAAAAAGAAAAGCTGGAGGATGTGAAATAATTATGATTTCGCATCACTCAGCTTAATGCGATATATTGCTCAAGAGTTTAGATGCTTTAATGAAATCAGGAATTCTCCTTCTCGAGAATGGAAAGGAGTCGTTTTCTTTGCTGTGGATTACAAGAATAAAGAACAATTTTCTTGTGGGAAATATAGTTTTTCCTTAGTTATATTACAGTTTTATGTCCGGAGGCATCTAACGTTTTCGTAGAGGAGATACTGTAGAGGCCTATGCAATTATCGCTCAAGTTTCACAACGACCTTTATTAGACTGCTTGGTTTAGATTATCAGGCCTTTTGCCTGCACAAGCCGTTGCATTATGGCAGGGGTCCTTACACGGGGCATATCCCTTGGGGGTAAGAGAATCACATGCGGTGGGTATGGGACTTGATCTCTGTAATATTTGTATATATTTGATTTTAATGCGTCAATGCATACATGGGTACATTTTGTAAATAAATAACTATACAAAACTAAAAATGCTTTTTCTTGTATGTTCGGTTCCTAGCTATTCATACCTAAAGTATGTATTAAACTAAGTACATTAGGTGATACTGTCAACAAGTAGGACTGAATTGGACTTAGTCAGAGTGAGTATGGAACCATATTTCATTTGGGGTCTGGAGTCATCAAAAGGTTAAGAACCCCTGCCTTACGGTGACCTGTAATTGTCATAGTAAGGCCTAAAAAAGTGTAAAAAGTCTGGGGTAGGCTACTGTCATCCGAGATGGGAATGACGATTAAGCAGAGAGATATACTCAGATATACTTCTAAAATTATGCATGCGAGACTGGTCAGAAACAGGATCGTTTACGACTCTGTCACCCACCATATTGTCCTTTTACCAGGAAATATGAGAGAGAGAGAGAGAGAGAGAGAGAGAGAGAGAGAGAGAGATTAGTGACTAAAGGATTTGATCAAATATTATGATAAGCTTTATGTCAATACTGGTTAGTCGAAACCAGGGCAAAAAGGACACTACTTCATGATATGCCAATAATTGACCGATTAGCTATGTAAAGCTCCCCCTAAATATTACAAGATGTTATGTTACCCTTTGTAAAGAGATAAATATCATCTTCCAGGTGGTTTCCGATTCACCCAAATACGGAGAATAACCATAATTAGGCGTCCTTACAGCATGGAAGAAGAGATAGCAATAGGTCACTGAACTTCTGGAGTTTAATTAGTCTAGTTAACATCTTAGAACCAATGCACATCCTTGTACTAAGGAATGAGTTCTAAATACCCGTTTGAGGTTCTTAAGGCATTCGTTTGATTCTGGGGAATTCCCTGGGAGGTTTCAGGGATAAAGTATCCTAAAATTGAATTTTTTGCTTATACTTATCGCTACTAAAGTTACCTTTGATTTGAAACGTGTTACACCAGGAGCAAGGGTGATTTGTCTTTTGTCATTACTGCGTCCGTCAGAGGAAGTGTCTTTGTTGAGCAAATATTATTATTGAATAGAAATATTTAGATTTTTTTTAAAGTTTGGAGAAGTAACTACTATGCCACGACTTAGAATGATTACTTTCGTGATCTAAAAAAAAATGTGATAAGCAATAAATATTAATTAAAATAATACTGCTGACAAGCTACAGATGTCCATAGTTTGATTTTCAACGATAAGGCACGTTTATGAAAATATGACTATACGGCTAAAAGCTGCTGATAAGTAAACTTTATTACTGGTATACTATTTTTTCAGTTGGCTGTTTCTCTGAAAATAATGATATTAAAGGAAGTCAAATTTGTCCATCTGGAATTCAACAGTTAACGCAAGAATTTAATAGTGACCGTTGTCTTCTTTTCTCAGCAACCCCTACGCACCTGGTTAGACTACTGGGCTTTTGTTACATACGTAAATATTTTTTATCACACACATACACATATATATATATATATATATATATATATATATATATATATATATATATATATATATATATATATATATACATACACACACACATACATACATACATATATATATATATATATATATATATATATATATATATATATATATATATATATATATATATATATTATATATATATATATATATACACACGTGCTTATATGTCAATAAATAGCGCGTGACCTCGAAAATGTGTTGGAATACATGAAACTCATCGGTACTCCTTGGCTATATATATATATATATATATATATATATATATATATATATATATATATATATATATATATATATATATATATATATATACGTGTATACATATATTAAATATACATGTGTATACTCATGTGTGTGTGACTGTGCGTGTGCGTGTGTGCATTTGAGTATTTATATGAATGAAGCAGTAATCAAAATATAAACATATCACACGCATAAAAATATAAATTTAAAATCCTGGCTATGCGTAAAAATTAAGGGTGATCACTCATTTACAGGGCTCATTTACACGTCCTGATTGGCTTGCTGCCACTGTAAACTAATCCAGTAAACTAATGAAAAGGCCAGAATGAAACTCGTTCCATTACGCTTTATTTAATCATTCATTATTATTATTTTTTTCTCCTTTCTCTTAATTTTTATATAAGTGAGCTTTTAACACTAAACCCATTCATGACACCGATTGAATTACTGAAATAACTTATACAACGAGGCTTTTTTCCAACAGCAAATACGGAGTAAGAGAAAGCTATTTTTTGCCACTAATAATAAACATTTTATTTTGGGTTCTCAGAATTCATCCGCGCAATATGATAGCTTTCTCCTAAATGGTTTAAGGCAAAACATTTGCCATTTCGGCTCCTCTTTCAACTTGGGATTTTTCCGTTTTAGATTTCAGATGATGCATCTAGCAAGTCTTTGAAGATGTTGTAATTCATATTCTATTAATGGAAAGAAAGAACAATAATAACACATGCTCTCCTAAATATATTCTCTGTAGATGATAGGGACAGAATAAATTTCAAGATGAATTGGAGGCAGAACCGTTTGTGACATTCAAAGTGAAGCAGAGAGATAAAGCACATCAATTCTGGCTGGGAGTTATCTCTCTTCCACCCACTCCCCCTACTACGCCTCTCTCTCTCTCTCTCTCTCTCTCTCTCTCTCTCTCTCTCTCACACACACACAGGTCAGGTGAGAATATGTTCAGGGAGAAATGTTTAGTAATATTCAATTTTGAATAACCTATCCCCACTCACCAAGAAGGGTGCGTTTAAACGTCTTCCGATTACCTTTGTCCCACAATCTTTGCTCAGAACCATTGATAGGATAATGTCTCATAGCAATCATCTGCCGTTCATGTTTCCTGTACAATTGAACATAGCGGTGGATCTGTAGCCTAGGTGATTAGATATTGGGCCACTGTAAGCGAAGTGGAAAACTATTTCATTGAACAAACAAATCCACAGTTATGTAGTACATAAATTTAAAGAGAAATCAGTACAGAAACCTTTCGGGAAATTGTTTGATTGAAAAGGTGACTCGAGCAGTTTTCCGAAAGATTTCCGTACAGATTTATCTTAAAATATATGTACATATACACAACTGTGGATTTGTTTCTCCATTTCAAAACTCACGCTACTATGAATATTTTTTTTTACCATTTCATTGCTAGGCTTGAAGGTAGCTTACCACAAGAAAAAAGTTACCTAAGGCATTTAGCGGATAATGATAATGTGAAGTGGAAAACTGTAGCTCAGATGATTAGATACCTTGACCGCTATGAATAACGCGGAAAACTATTTAATTTTTGGCAACTTTCCACAAGGAAAGGCTACCTGAAACGCCCAACTGAAAATGACAGTCGAAAGGGAAAACGTTCTTCTGTTTCTTGTAAACCAACTACGCCGGCTGTAACTGAGACTCTTTAAATGGTTTTCGTTGAAGTCTTTAATTCTCTTCACCTGCTTTTACGTCTGGCTGATTCAGAGGTCTTAAATTTTACCTAGCGACCATTTCCTCCAATCTCTCTTGAGAAATGATAAATTATCTAATTGTTATATTAGGATTTTAATTATGACAAGGCTCATATGGGCATTAACGTTTTTTCTATTCCATTCGCAAGAAGTGCATATGTATTTTACAGCGTGAAATTTGGCTTAGTTATCTAAGAAATGAAAAAAGCTCCAACAATTAGGAAGACTGCTACTTGGTATGAATCTGATGGTGAAATCTTGTTCTTAACCTGATTTGAAGCGTCTAATTTAATGTGCAGTTGGAACCACTCAGAATCTTCATTTATCTTCAGTAACCGACCGGAGAATTTTGATGCTTTATGATACATCTGAGTCATCAAACCAGGTAAGGACCATATTTCTTATGTTCTTCAACTTTCGGATAAACAAAGGCTCTTTCGTCGTCCCAGTCTACTCTCGTGCTTCAATTCCAATTACCGTCTGACTAGTTTCATTAAAATCTTTGCTTACTCGGGGAGTAAGCCTACAAACTACTTTGTACTTGTTGTTCTAGCTGTTGTTGTTCTTGTTGGGGGTGTAGGAAAGCCCTATGGAAAAGCCTAAAAAGGTCTTAAAGAGGTGTTTCGCGTTGAGATAAATATACGAGGATTTTAGGATAGGATATCTATTATTTATCTAGTAAGAATGAAAATGTAAAAAATAAATAATGTGCATGTTCAACAGTACAGAACAATTATTTCTAATAAAATATAGCGTATTCATTTTAATTTGCGTTAGTGAAACAACGGACTATTTGAACTCAGATTTTAGCACGGGCCTCGAGTAAGCTGGAGGTCGGCTCAAGCCTTGTTTACTTTCCTGTGTATTAGGCATTCCGTTTTATGGCAACGTAATAGCGAGATGTCGTCGTATGTTGCTTTGTTTGTCTACTTTATATGGTCGTTAACAATAATAATAATATTAATCCATAAAAAATCTCACAATAGCGTTAGTGACTAAAATGGCGAAGAAATCCACGTCGGTGTAAATTAAATATATTATATATTTCTTGTAAATATTTGTTATATAATTTTAATATCAATTCATATTTACCCCATTTTGGATTTCTTCACCAGTAATAATAATAATAATAATAATAATAATAATAATAATAATAATAATAATAATAATAATAATAATAATAATAAGAATAAGAAATAAAATAGATGATCTAAATATAAAACTAACCGTCGTCATCTACGCACGATATAATGAAAGATATTCATAATTTATTAGGAGGCAAAACGAATGAAAAAGTCTACAGCAAGCAGCGATTACCCGAATCAGAAAATATTATTAATAATAATGATAATAGAAAAAAGACTTAAGATAGCCTGAAATGAATGTATATTGTACCTTGTTGTCCCTGGCCCGGGGGATTGGTCTGTGTGTGGAATAATGACAGATATTTATGTATATTTCCAGTTCGTTGGCGTAATTTAGGATTAAAGACGCTAACCAACCTTGCAGAAACCGTTTAAATTATGTAATATCATTAAATAGAGAGAGAGAGAGAGAGAGAGAGAGAGAGAGAGATTTAAAATCTTAGAATTCATTCGTGTAAAGCCAGATTTTTTTTGTAAAATTTAAACAAAATTCTTGCTGGTATCAAACTACATGAATAAATAGTTAAATAAATAAATAAATTAATAATTAACTGTATACATTACTGTAGAATTCACTCCGCAAATATAACGCTAATTAATAAGGGCTAACATATACATAATTCATTTAAACTGTGATTTTTAACTACAAATCTGCTTCATCTTTTCCAGCAGACGACGTAGAATTACAAGTAGCGAATATTTTTTCATTCTGATTTAAATTAGCCATATTCATCAGTCATAAACTACCTCTGACTTTCACAAAAAGGAAAGCCTTTTAAGTTACCTCTACCTTCTTATCATTTACGCTGTGCGTATTTACTGTGTAAACATGTAAATTAAGTGGACATTTTCTTTTATATCTCACTATATTACTCTGTAAATATCTATAGTTCTTCTGTCTCTCAGTCTGTTCATAGGTGTATGTTTTACCAAAGTATGGCAGTGATTGCATCTCACACTCATAATACGTCAAGAGTCTGGGATATGCTACAAGTTTCGAAGGTCAGGGTTTCCTGTATACCTTCTCACTCGTGCTTCCACAATTAGCCTTCTTCATACGCCAGAAGCCCATGCATTTTTCAAAGGAGCACTAACCCATGTGAGGGTATACTATTAAATAGTATTGGACATTTCTGCGGTAGTAAAATGACATCCAGGGAATTCAAACCTAGTAACAAACTTAGTGTGATGATTAGTTCTTCACTGTGATTAAAAGGCAATTATATGAATATATATATATATATATACATAATATATATATATATATATATATATATATATATATATATTATATATATAATATATATATATATGCGTGTATGTATGTGCGTAAATCTTAAAGATAACGAGCCAAACGGGTAGTATCAATAAAGAAAACCCAAGTACTTAATTTCAAACGCTGGATAACTTGGAGCTTAAGTCGTCCTTCAATACAGGAAGCTTAATCAAGTATCACTTGAGAGATGCTCATCACATACCTTTGATAGCTTCCGAGATCAAGGGACCCAGCGCTTATGAATAAAGAATTAATTAACCGCTTGTTTCTTTTTCTTTAGCCAGTTCTCGTTCGAGGGTAATTTGGTAAATCCTAAGAGTATATACGAATCCAATGAGGTCAATCTCAAAATTACCAACCCGCCCGCCATTCCTACAAATACGAAGAGGGGAAAAGATACCAAAAAGCTTCAAGAGATTTCTCTCTTAACGTAAGAGAGATTTCTCTTGATATACGTACAACTTCAATGTCGGTACCCGTTTCCCACCGAAGTATTTTTTATTCTGCTGGCGTTGATTTAATTAGTAATTTTTTGTTTATGCGTCAACTGATGTTACAATCATACAATTTCGTCAAGTGCTTTATTTAAGAATCCGGTTCAACAATCACCCGTGACACTTTGTAGATTATATGAAAATGCACTAGAATTAATTGTTACTCTTATTATAAGCATCTCGTTACTTCCAACAAGAACCTCATGCCACCAACAATTCAACTTAATCAGTTTATAGATCGTTTCATTTGAGACTCGTTGTTTCTTTTCTGCCACGTTTTCCTTCGTAAATCTTGTGATATTTGATACTTACTAACGTTTCCATAGGCCGTGTAATAGTGTTTTTTTTAAATAACTCCTAAAATAACTGATGGATTTCCATGATATCAAAGCAGGGAGCGCTTCATACAATGGCTTAATTTTGGGAAATACTGTGCTTTGCTAATTACGTTTCATTAACTTTTTTACTTAAGAAAATGAGGCTAAAGCCAGTCTTAGCCACCCACACATTCGCAAAAGTGATGACGTCCCTCAGTGACGTTGGTATAACGTTTTTTCCCCTGTACCTCCCATCCCCCGAATTGTTAAACGCCTGTTTAACTCCATAGATAATTGTCATATGACCTACCCCAAGCAATACGAAATTCTTTGTCAGTAAAAGTTCAGCATACCTGGTAATGTGATTCGTGACTTTAGACTTTATCTAAACACAAGACCAACCTTTTATATCTTACCCACTCACTTACATTGAAGATCAAGAATGAGACTTATGACAGGAGACGAAAGAAGCCATGCTAACCCTACACTTCGCACTTCAAGCGAGTGTTGGTAAAGCAATAAAAAATATAGTTTTCTTTAGTTTAAGCCGTAGGACTCATTCTTCCATACAACACAGGTTACTCGATACATCAATTGCCAGGAAGGAAATGACAGAGAGCATTGTTTGATATAATTTATCATATCAATTTCACCAGAGAGAGTAGCTTGAATTCCTTAAAAGGTAGACTTCTAAAAGATGTTTCATATAAGGGCATTGACATCGGCCATTTGATAAATTTTGAAATCATATATATATATATATATATATATATATATATATATATAGATATATATATATATATATATATATATATATATATATATATATATGTGTGTGTGTGTGTGTGTGTGTGTGTGTGTATGTGTGTGTTCATACATACATAAGATTTATTATATTTCAACCTATAGTTTTATATATTATTTCCGTTATAAGTACCAGTAGTATTTTGTTACTTAAAAGGTATGTGACAAATATCATTGCGACTTTGTCACTGGAATTATACCAGACTTCAATTAATGAACCAATCAACCTTACTTTGAGAAATCCATTGACATTCTCTACATGCCAAGCTGATATACTCGTATCAAAGTATTCATTAGCTTTGCTTTTCCTAAATAATGTTATCACCAATTGCTGGAAAGCATAGATATATGAGGGATGAAAAAAAAAAACAAGAAGTGGACACTTATACATTTTACTCATCATCAGTCTCAAGGAAAAGATCGTTTTCCTTGTCACTATCAATGTTGATGATGACCGGATCTATACTGTCTTAAATATTATCTGAAAGCCAGTAATCATCTTCAAAATATCTTGATCTCCTGACAGCGCCAGTCCACGTCTCCCCTGTTACAGCAAGCCTGGTCTCTTCAAGCCTGGCAAAGAGGTCAGCACTTGTAAACCGCTGCAACGAGGGGCGCACCTGTCGTTTCATACAGCCCCACACCTGCTCGATGGCGTTGAGCTCAGGATGGGCAGGGGGCAAGCGAACCACTTCATGGGCCCATTCACGGATTATATTATCCACAATGTAAACTGGTTTCGGCCGGTTGCCCCTGCATATCTTTAGAAGCTCAGGGCGTGTTGCGTGATGCGTGGATACTGTATTTTTCGAGACCTGAGCCAGTTAACCAAATCCTCCTTTTTTGTAGCTGTTGTTGGGCATCGGCTATCTCTTGTCAATTGGCTATGGTATGGGGCGTTGTCTAGCACCAGCACCGAAGGATCCTCAAGCGACGGCAGGAGCTGTGATGTTAGCCACCGAATAAATATCTCTGAATTCATTTCTCCATGGTAGTCGCCGCTTTTATTTTTCGCCAAGGGGAAGCATTAAAAATGAATTTTCTACAAAACCATTTTAGCTGTACCACCTGCTACCACCACAAACCTCTCTCCTTCTCCTGGTGGCACCTGCCGGCTGTAGGTGGCACTGGTGACAGATTGAGAGGTGTCCACCCACTCCTTGCTATGTTGCATTCTCGTCGTAAACCACGTCTCATCGACATACACTACTTCTCTTCCTTCATCACGATGTTGCTGGAGGGATCGTAGAGCATCAACTCGGCGGCAAACGACGTCCAAAGTTTCTTTCCTTAGGTACATTTTCCGCTGGGATGTTTGCACTGGAAACCCATGTTATGGAGGATTCGCCATACTGCCTTCTCGGATGTTTCTTCAGGAATGATATTTAGCATTTTAAGTTCTTCCGCCTAAAGTGGCAATAGTGAAAAATCGCTTAGCAGCAAACATGCGTGCACCAATGTCGCCTAATGGAACCAACGGTGAAGTTGTCAAAGACCAGAGGCGACGTATTTGATGAGCAAGGTGGTGTTTCAGGTGGATGAGGATTCTTTCCACGGCTCACCAACACTCGGACAGCGTTCGGAGTCATCCCCATAGTATCAGCAACTCGTTCACATGGCCTGTAGAAAAAAAAATTAAATAAACAAATATATATTTTAATATATATATATATATATATATATATATATATATATATATATAGATATATATATATATATATATATATATATGGCTAGCCGTATATTGCAATATATCATGTACTCTTATTAAAGTCCATACTTTTCTTACCGATTTATACTAATTTTCAGGCGGTTTCTTTCTTTCTCTCTGTTGTAAATGGTGAAGAGTTTCAGCGCAATTGTAGTTTTGCAATGGCGACACAAAGCAACATATTTTGCCATGACTAAAGTCGAATCTATATGAAATAGTTCAGAGCTACTACTACAACTGCTGCCGATGATTACCTTGGATGTACTAAAAGGGCTCTGAGGTAGGAGTCGAAGTCGGTGAAATTATTTCTGAATCCTGCTCCAGTCTTGCCCCAATAACATCATTCCAAATATAAAACTCTCTCAAGGAAAAAAATTGTTTTCTATTTCTACTGATGTTTTTATTTTATTTTTTTTTTAGTCGCAAATCTAAAATTTGTAGGAGTCCGAGTAGAATATCTCTCAGTGCGATTCCACACCCCTGTTTTAAACCTCTTCTATTATGTTCGATAATTTATGTTAACCATCTAATCATTATCTACCACCATAAAACATTTTATTGCTCTTCCGGCTCATTTTATACGTGCAGTACACAGTCTTTCCTAACATGGATTTACTCGGTAGCCTAATAACAATGCGAATGAAGGAAAGAAGGTAAGAAGGAAAGGGGGGGGGGGGAGGTGAGTACTAGAATAGCCATAGGTGTAAATACCGAAGGAGGGTTGGGGGAACCTCCTGCGTCACAGTTACGTCATTAGTACCACTTCTTCGAAACGCTCTGAAGGAGGGGAAGAAGTTCCTCTTTTTTTCTAAGAGTAAACGGCTTAATATAGCACATCTGTCAATTCATTGTACCACCAAAAATTAGGCCAATGTTTGAAACATTCATTGCTGTAGTTTCATGGAAATTCATAAGCCGGTTTGTTAGATATTTGGGAAAAACACTATTACACGGCCTCTGGAAACGATAGTAGTTGAACGGTAGTATGGATTCAATATTATTTTTATTAATCTGTTTCTTCTTGATAGTTGGTTCCTTGTAAGTTGCATATTTCCTTACGTCTTTTTTACATTTTTTGTAATTTCCCTCTCGTCTCTCTTCTTGTTCCTTTTCGAATCTCTCTCTCTCTCTCTCTCTCTCTCTCTCTCTCTCTCTCTCTCTCTCTCTCTCTCTCTCTCTCTCATTCAAATGGAACGGAATTTATCCTTAGTCTCAAACCATACGGAGAGTGTCAATGGTTCCATATTTATAACAGTAAACAAATTTGAGTTTATTTCTCACATCAAGAAAGTGGATTCTGTGGTAAATTTATTTTTCTCTGCTATTTTCCGAACCTTTCCAATCTGCCTTCTTCCTGACACATACAAACAAACGTCTGTTATTTTTCTATCCCATCAGGAATTTCAAGGAGTAAAATCATACCACCTTTTCCAGAAAGGGTAAAAGGAAAGGGAGCTTGGAGAAGGAGCAAGAAGGCGACTGATCTTTTTCCCGGATAAATGAAAATTCTGGCCTTCACAGGAAACGATCACCTTTTGCCAAGAGGTCTAAACTCTTTTGAATTATTTTGTCGGAAACGGCAGATTATTTCTGCCTTAAAACTGCGTCACCCCTTGAGTCTGTTGCACTGTTTAAACGTCATGGGAAGGTCAGATGAATCACTTTACATCTTGAAGGAAAATAGAAAAATCAACCGTTGGTTTCGGTGGTCTCGTGAAATGAAGCAACAAATTTTCGTTTTGTCAGATTCATGCATATTCTGGAAAACATAAGTACAGGGACCAACAGGTATTATACTTCATGGAAGAAAATTTTCCAAATAAGGTACCATCTCATCTATCTTAAAGCTGTTGAATCATGAACATTTTATAAAGACAAGTATGCATGCATACATACATACATATATATATATACATATATATATATATATTTAATATATATTATATAATAATATTATATATTATATATTGTGTGTGTGTGTGTTTGTGTAAAATTATAAATATATATATTAACTAATAAGATATAGATATATAGATATATATATTAATATATATTTATTTATGTATGTATGTGATAGAGTTATAGTAGATATACATACATCTATATATATTAACTATATATATATATATTATATATATATATATATATATATAAGTATATATATATAATGTGTGTGTGTGGGTGTGTGTGTGTGGGTGCGTAAATAAATATATATATATATTATATTAAAAATTATATATTATATATATATATATATATATATATATAAATTGGGATATCGGGTGTGTATGCGTATGTGTGTGTTTTAACCAATACATACCGATACATAATTCTTAAAGGTAATGAACCAACAAAGTAACATCAATACAGAAAACCTTTACTGAAATTCAAAGTCGTCCTTCAGTGAAGATGTTATGTTACCCTTTGTAAAGTATCATTCGACAGAAACCCATCATATACCTTTGATAGCTTCCGCGATCAGATTCTCGTTCGGGGGTAATTTAGTAACTCCAAGAGTAGTATGTATACAAATCCAAATGAGGTCAATCCAGAAATCACCACCCCTCCCCCCATTCGTACAAAAATAAATCATATAAGAAAGGTACGAAAAACTTCAAGAGATTTCTTAACGAAAGAGAATTTTCTCCTAAATGTAGAATAACCAGAATGTCGGTACCAGTTTACCATTCGTTTTGGTCTCTCTTGGTTCGATTCAATCATTATTTTTTTAAGTGGAATACTTTGCTACAACCGTACAATTTTACCAAGTTCGTTATTAAAGAATCTAGGTGAAAAAGTACCCATAGCCCTTTTTATTAATGGATATGAATTACTTCTAAAAGTATCTTTTTATTGCCAAAACCCTTCAGATCGCCAACCCTTCAGTTTAGTCATCTTATAAAACTTTTTGTTGGAAAGATTATAATTTTTTTTCTTTAATACCAAGCTTTGCAATTATTCGTTACCTCTATTTTCCTAATAGTCCCAGCTTTCTTCATAGATAAATACCGTACTTTATCCATGAGATATTTTTTTCTTTCTGGATCTGGGCAAAACAAAGTCTGGAGGAAAGTTCGGTCATCCAGTGACGAAGACGCGCCAAAAAACTATGCTTTAAGTTCAGTAATTAATTCCAGGTGTATCTGGATTTAAAGACCAGCGGACAAAAGGTGTCCAGTGAAAGGTTATATTACTATACTGAGTTTTTTTCCATCTGTCCACCCGCCTGTGGTGTTTGCGTATGGTAACACTGCATCCCGGGCTTTAGATAGTTACGCTATGTGTAAGTTTTAGGTAAATAAAAGGATATCTGGGTGTACATTTGCGTCTGAAAAGTGTTTTAATAATTTACTGTATGCTAATTACACCGTTAATATTCGAAATAGGATATTGTTATTATTGTTGAATGTAACTATCTAAAGCCCTGGACGCAGTGTTACCATACGCAACCACCACAGGCGGGTGGACAGATGGAAAAAAAAAACCTGTATAGTTTCATTATTTTCATCGCACATCTTATCAAACACTGAGATTCATAATTTACGTAATACGTCATTATTCAATCCGTTGAAACACATGTCCCATTCTTCATTCAAGTTCTGAGACTGGTCCACCCTTAGTTAAATGACCTTTTAATCGCGATGAAAACCTTATTATCACCGCCTGAGGTTGTTACAATTTTCCTATTCCCCGGAGGACATAATATCACAGCAGAAATGTTCAATACTATTTAACCTTCGGAATTAACTTCCTGGTTTCATAAACAAAGGGCAGCGTTTGCTCATTCCCTCAGGAACATCAGAGTTCCTATGAGTAATGTATAGGGCTCTGGCAAACGATACATTTCTAAATGTGGAAACTTGGGTGAGAAGATAGATATACAGAAAACCCTGATCTATGAATGTGTAATACAGGCCACAATTATTCTAGTTATCAGATGCAGTCACTACTTTACTTTGGTAAACCGTACACGTAAGGGTTGACAGGACAAACAAACTACAGCTTTAAGGTAAATGTGATAATCAAATTTTTTTTTTTATCTATCTGTACATTTTTCCCTTTGGAAAAAAGTACTATTAAAATACTATTAATCAAGTATAAAATCTAGTTGGTTCCTGTGCTCGTTTTTTCCAGAATATTCATGAAATCTGTCAAATAACAAATTTGTCGGTTCATTGCACACGATCAACGAAATCAAAGGGTAATTTTTATAAAAATTTTCTTTAAGAAGTTAAAGTAATTCATTTAACTTTTCTAATACAATTTAAACAGCGCAATAGACTCAGGGGGTGACGCACTTTTAGGACAGAAATAATCTGACATTTCTGACCAAATAAGTCAAAGGAATCTAGACCTCTTGGGAAAAAGTGATCGCATCCCGTGAAGGCCAGAATTTTCATTTATCCGGGAGGAGGGTCAATCGCCTTCCTGCCCCTTCTCCCAGTTCCCTTTCCTTTTACCCTTTCTGGAAAAGGTGGCATGCTTCGGTTCCTTGAAATTCCTGATGGAATAGAAAAATAACAGACGTCTGTTTGTATGTGGCAGGAAGAAGCCAACATGGAAAGTTTCGGGGAAATACGAAAAAAAAAAACAACAAACAAACAAATCCGCTCTCTTCGCGAGAGAAATAAATTCAACCTCTTGACCCTCATAAATCTAAAACCTTCGACACTCTCCATATAATGCATGGTTTGAGAACTGGTAGAAATCCCATTCTGAGAGAGAGAGAGAGAGAGAGAGAGAGAGAGAGAGAGAGAGAGAGAGAGAGAGAGAGAGAGAGAGAGAGAATCGAAAGGGGACAAAAAGGAACAAAACTAGAGCGAAACGAAGAGATAGAAAGAAGACAAAAGGAAATAAGTAATTGCAGAGAACCAATTAATAATAGATATCAAATAAAAAAAGAATACAATAGAATAACATCGAATCCCATACTGTTCAACTAATGATAAAAATATAGAAAAGACTCAGTTTCTCAGCATTTGCCATCAAAAACAAAGACGTAAGGATGGCAGAAATAATATCGACTTTTAAATGAAAAAGTATGTGAAAGAACAAAGTAAAACCGTTTGCGAAATGAGGGGTTTGTTGGCATTAACAGCATAATTCCAGAACTAATACTGAATATAATTATATGTTCATACATTCAAGAATAAAAGTAACAGGGGTTATTTTTCACAAGGACTCTGGACTAAAATACTTGACGAACTTTTAAAGGCTGTTACATGACTTTCCACATAGAAAATGTCTATACCAACAAAACAATATTTCAATGTTAAATTGGTATAGACATTCTGATTATATATATATATATATATATATATATATATATATATATATATATATATATATATATATATAGATATATATATAGATATATATATATGTTATATATATATGATATATATATATATATATATATATATATATATATATATAAAATAAAATATATATATATATATATATATATATATTAGATATATCAATTCAAGCTACAAATGTCCTTTAATATCTAAATTCACTTTACCTCCCAAATGATATATTTTCATATATGTACCGAAGAAGGGGAATTTTTTAGTTGATAAACAATTTCGTCCCCCCATGGGATCGAACCACCGTCCAAGTGGACGGGGACGAAATCAGGCACAGTCAGTGACGGCTATCCAATCAGCCAACAGAGACGCTATAAGTTCATATCGATTCTGACCTTACAAATCACCCTCGACCTCGGTGCTTTCGTAATTAGAATCGATATGGAACCCCGTCTACCATGTTAGCCAATTCGAGCGTTTGACAGCACGTAGCCTTTTGTTATGAATAATTATCACATCGAACCGTGATCCATTTATATATCAATTCAAGCTACAAATGTCCTTTAATATCTAAATTCACTTTACCTCCCAAAATGATATATTTCATATATGTACCGAAGGGGAATTTTTTAGTTGATAACAATTTCGTCCCCCCATGGGATCGAACCACCGTCCAAGTGGACGGGGACGAAATCAGGACAGTCAGTGACGCTATCCAATCAGCCAACAGAGACGCTATAAGTTCATATCGATTCTGACCTTACAAATCACCCTCGACCTCGGTGCTTTCGTAATTAGAATCGATATGGAACCCCGTCTACCATGTTAGCCAATTCGAGCGTTGACAGCACGTAGCCTTTTGTTATGAATAATTATCACATCGAACCGTGATCCATTTGATATATCATTCAAGCTACAAATGTCCTTTAATATCTAATTCACTTTACCTCCCAAATGATATATTTTATATATGTACCGAAGGGGAATTTTTTAGTTGATAAACAATTTCGTCCCCCCATGGGATCGAACCACGTCCAAGTGGACGGGGACGAAATCAGGACAGTCAGTGACGCTATCCAATCAGCCAACAGAGACGCTATAAGTTCATATCGATTCTGACCTTACAAATCACCCTCGACCTTGGTGCTTTCGTAATTAGAATCGATATGGAACCCCGTCTACCATGTTAGCCAATTCGAGCGTTTGACAGCACGTAGCCTTTTTGTTATGAATTAATTATCACATCGAAACCGTGATTCCATTTATAAAACATGGTAGACGGGGTTCCATATCGATTCTAATTACGAAAGCAACGAGGTCGAGGGTGATTTGTAAGGTCAGAATCGATATGAAACTATAGCGTCTCTGTTGGCTGATTGGATAGCGTCACTGACTGTCCTGATGTCCCGTCCACTTGGACGGTGGTTCGATCATGGGGGGACGAAATTGTTATCAACTAAAAAATTCCCCTTCGGTACATATATGAAAATATATCATTTGGGAGTAAAGTGAATTTAGATATTAAAGGACATTTGTAGCTTGAATTGATATATAAATGGATCACGGTTCGATGTGATAATTATTCATAACAAAGGCTACGTGCTGTCAAACGCTCGAATTGGCTAACATGGTAGACGGGGTTCCATATCGATTTTAATTACGAAAGCACCGAGTCGAGGGTGATTTGTAAGGTCAGAATCGATATGAACTTTATAGCGTCTCTGTTGGCTGATTGGATAGCGTCACTGACTGTCCTGATTCGTCCCCGTCCACTGGACGGTGGTTCGATCCCATGGGGGGACGAAATTGTTATCAACTAAAAAATTCCCTTCGGTACATATATGAAAAATATATCATTTGGGAGGTAAAGTGAATTTAGATATTAAAGGACATTTGTAGCTTGAATTGATATATAAATGGATCACGGTTTCGAGTGATAATTATTCAATATAGATAGATTATATATATGTATATATATATATATATATATATATATATATATATATATATATATATATATATATATAGTATATATATATATTTTATATATATATATATATATATATATATATATATAGATATATATATAGTATATAAAATCTGAATGTCTGTATCAATATAACATTGAAATATTTTTTCTGTTGGTGTCGATTCAGTCGATACATTTTTTATGTGGAAAGTGATGTAACAACCTCTAAAAGTTCGTCAAGTATTTTAGTCCAGAGTCCTTGTGAAAAATAACCCCTGTTACTTTTATTCTTGAATATATGAACATATTCAGTATTACTTCTGGAGGGTATACCCAATATATATATATATATATATATATATATATATATTTATATATATATATATATATATATATATATATATATATATATAATATATATATATATATATATATATATATATATATATATATATATATATATTATATATATATATATATGAAAAAACTTCATCAGGACAGAATTCTCTTGATTCTTTGGTATCTTCTCATCTTCCTGTTTGTACGAATAAGGAGGAGGAGATTTTTTGGTTTGACCTCATTGGGATTCGTATATACTCTTGGGTTTACTAAATTACCCCCGAATGAGAACTGAATAAAGAAAAAAGAAACAAGCAGTTAATTAACTCTTTATTCATAAGCGCTGGTTCTCTAATCTCGGAAGCTACCAAAGGTACGTGATGAGGATCTCTCAAGTGATACTTGATTAAGCTTCCTGTATTGAAGGGACAGCTTAAGCTCTCATTTACCCAGCGTTTGAATTTGAATGCTTGGCTTTTCTTATTGATGCTACTTTATTGCTCGTTAAGGTGTACGTAATGATTAAACATACACGCACATAAAGCATGTATATATATATATATATATATATATATATATATATATATATACACATATATAATATATATATATATTCTATATATATATATATATATATATATATATATATATAAATATATATATATATATATATATATATATATATATATATATTATACAGTTATATATATATATATTATATATATACCGATTATTATTATTATTATTATTATTATTATTATTATTGTTATTATTATTATTATTATTGTTATTATTATTAATTAATTAATTAATAATTAATTAATTAATCAGCATTCAGTCAGTGACTCCACTTTCTATAGCAAAAGAGTTATATATATATATATATATATATATATATATATATATATATATATATATATATATATATATAAGCGAATACCACAGGAAAATGATAGTCAGAAATCCAAGCGCTTTCGTCTTTACTAAAACATGTCTTAGTAAAGACGTAAGCGCTTGGAGCTCTGACTATCAGTTTTTCCTGTGTTATTCGCTTATTAATGAAGTCACGTGCATATATTGTAATTTTTAAGCACACACACGCATATATATATATATATATATATATATATATATATATATATATATATATATATATATATATATATATATATATATATATATATATATATGTAAACGTTCTAAGGTGATTATTAGTAAGTTGAACAGTAGAAGAGGGTTGGAGGAGGAAGTACATCTCAGGTGGTCGTTAAAATACATTTGTTACGACATTTCAAAACACAAAAGGTTTCATTTCAAGCTCTAAAGACATAAGACAACAGAATAATATTAAAAGCGCCAAATACAATTACAAGACATAATGCATAATAAATAACGAAATTTAAAAACTAGTCAGAATGTAACAAACCATATACGTATATATATATCTATATATATATATATATATATATATATATATATATATATATATATATATATATATGTGTGTGTGTGTGTGTGTGTGTGTGCGTGTGTATATATATATATATATATATATATATATATATATATATATATATATAGTATATATATATGTATGTATGTATGTATGTATGTATCTGTGTATGTAAGCATGTATGGATGTATGCATATATGTATGTATGTATGATTCAAGAGCTTTAAGATAGATGAGATGGTAACTTATTTGGAAAATTCTCTTCCATGAAGTATAATACCTGTTGGTCCCTGTACTTATGTTTTCCAGAATATGCATGAATCTGACAAAATGAAAATTTGTTGCTTCATTTCACGAGATCACCGAAACCAACAGTTAATTTTTTCTATTTCCTTCAAGATGTAAAGTGATTCATCTGACCTTCCTATGACGTTTAAACAGTGCAATAGACTCAAGGGGTGACGCAGTTTTAAGGCAGAAATAATCTGCCGTTTCCGACAAAATAAGTCAAAAGAGTTTAGACCTCTTGGCAAAGGTGATCATTTCCTGTGAAGGCCAGAATTTTCATTTATCCGGGAAAAAGATCATTCGCCTTCTTGCTCCTTTTCCAAGCTCCCTTTCCTTTTACCCTTTCTGGAAAAGGTGGTATGATTTTACTCCTTGAAATTCCTGATGGGATAGAAAAATAAAAGGCGTTTGTTTCTGTACGGCCGGCTAAAGCCAAGATGGAAAGGTTCAGTAAAATGTGCAAAAAAAAAAAAAAAAAAAAAAAAAAAAAAATCCAGAATCCGCTTTCTTTGTGCAAAATATAAATTCTACCTTTTTAGCTTAATAAATAAATCAAATACCTGCGACACTATCCATATAATATATGGTTTTGAGAACTGGTAAAAAGTTTCGTGGTATGAGAGAGAGAGAGAGAGAGAGAGCGAGAGAGAGAGAGAGAGAGAGAGAGAGAGAACCTTGAAAAGGAATATAAAAAAAATGAGACGCAAAGAGAGGGAAATGATGAATGATGAAAAGAATACAAGAGGAAATATGTCACATGCAAGGAACCAGTTGACATCAATCATCAAATAAAAAGAAATGAGATGAAATAATATGGAATCCCATATTGTTCAACTGAGGAAATCAAACAAGAAAGAAGAAAAAAAGACAACATTTCACAGGATTTACGATATAATAGAAAGACTTCTATGGATGGTGGGAAAGTAATAAGACGACTTTCGGCGAAAACGATGGAACAGTGTCACACATATATTGGAAGACTTGGTTTAGTATTTTCCGGACAATTTCATTTTGAATGTTTTCAGCTTCTTCTACTCTATATCAGCGATTCCCAGCCAGGGTTTCGCAGACCATTGTGAGGGGTTCCGCAAGATATCGTGAAATAATGTATATGAAATAGAGGGTGATCTAAATTTGCACACCTCGAATACCAATGGTATATTTTTACATAATTTACTTTAAAGATATTCTTAGTTTATATATATAAATAAATATATATATATGAGATATATATATATATATATATATATATATATATATATATTTATATACAATTATATATATATATATATAAATATATATATATATATATATATATATAGATATATATATATATATATATATATATATGGCATATATGTATATATATACATACATACATACTCACAAATCACACACGCACACACACACACACACACACATATATATATATATAGATATTATATATATATATATATATATATATATATATATATATATATATATACTATATATATATATATATATATATATATATATATATATATATATATATATATATATATAGTATGTGTGTGTGTATATATATATATATATATATATATATATATATATATATATATATATATATATATATATATATATATATATATATATATATATTTATATATATATATATATATATATATATATATATATATATATATATATATATATATATATATATATATATATATATGTCAGGATTTTAAGCCAGATAAGCCAAGTCCAAAGTAAAAGTAAATAATTTCTTATATGCTCTAGTTGCCCCTGTGAACTAGAGCCTCCATTCTCTCTAAACCCGCTCTTCATTCCCATTGGCTGCTCTGGAATTGATCTCCACAGGTGTCCTAAGGAGCGAGGAACCTACCTAGGAGAGATTTTAAAAGAACGGGATCATAGCAGCTCAACCACAGACGCTCAGAACGCTGAGACTCTCAGACTTTCTCAAGTCATGCAGACTCCTCTTCACCCCTTCTGCTCCCGGCCCCTGGCTGCCTGGAAGATCCCACAGGTGTTTTTATACCTCCATAGTGCACAGAAATATCAGCAGATAAGAAGACTACCAAACCCAGGATTTCCAGGTGCTTTAAGATGTATATTTAGTGCAGTCAGGGAATCGTTTTGCCTCTTGTCTTTATTTCATTTCCATTCTTCCAAGACTACAAATGCCCTTTAATATCTCATTCTCTTTACCTCGGAATTGATATATTTTGATATATATAAACTGAAGGGTACGTGCTGTCAAACGCTCGAATTGGTCAACATGGTAGACGGGGGGGGTTTCATATCGATTCTAATTACGAAAGCATCCAGATCGAGGGTGATTTGTAAGGTCAGAATCGATATGAACTTATAGCGTCTCTGTTGGCTGATTGGATAGCGTCACTGACTGTCCTGATTTCGTCTCCGTCCACTTGGACGGTGGTTCGATCCCATGGGGGGACGAAATTATTATCAATAAAAAATTCCCCTTCGGTAATATATGAAAATATATCATTTGGGAGGTAAAGTGAATTTAGATATTAAAGGACATTTGTAGCTTGAATTGATATATAAATGGATCACGGTTCGATGTGATAATTATTCATAACAAAAGGCTACGTGCTGTCAAACGCTCGAATTGGTCAACATGGTAGAGGGGTTTCATATCGATTCTAATTACGAAAGCATCCAGATCGAGGGTGATTTGTAAGGTCAGAATCGATATGAACTTATAGCGTCTCTGTTGGCTGATTGGATAGCGTCACTGACTGTCCTGATTTCGTCCCCGTCCACTTGGACGGTGGTTCGATCCCATGGGGGGACGAAATTATTATCAATTAAAAAATTCCCTTCGGTA
>NC_061100.1:144299290-144304290 GCF_015104395.2 Macrobrachium nipponense | reverse complement strand
TATTTCAATGTATGAGTTACATTTGATACTACTTACAGTTTCCTATATACAACAAACTTGAACACCTTAAACATACAAAATAAAACGTAGCCCTGCAATACATAGTATAATATTATGTATAATTTTACTTACATGTGTAAATAGACATCATTATGATTTACAAAGTTGCCCTTCTATGGTAAAATTCTAGAGATGCAGTGATGTTACGGTATAAAGCGTTATCAACCTACCGGCAAAAAATGTTTCTTTAGTGCTGATTTGAAAGAATTGATGTTAACTATTGTTTTTATAGCTGTTGGCAGCTTATTCCAAGCTAAGAGAGAGAGAGAGAGAGAGAGAGAGAGAGAGAGACTTCTCTTAACTTAGTAACAAGACTAAAGCTTTATCTGAAGCGATAGAGATAATCAGAATTCTCGTGACGTCAATCTAAGAAAGTTACGGTAGAGAGAGAGAGAGAGAGAGAGAGAGAGAGAGAGAGAGAGAGAGACGATTTCTCTATCAAATTTCAATCTTGTCGATACTACGGAAATACGATATGTAGCTCGAGATGAATGCGATGGAAAAATACAAAAGGGAAACGGGTCGTCATCGGCAGTTGGGTGGTATGGGAGGGGGTGCGGGATTGTGTGGGAATATAAGGCGCTGGAAGACAATGGGAATGAAGTCACAAAAACCATCTGGAATCAGAAATGGACGAATGCATTGCACAGAGGAGGAGGAGGAGGAGGAGGAGGAGGAGAAGAAGGAGGCAAGAAACAAAGAGAGCAGAAAATCCGTCGAATTACCGCGGACTTGGAAAAACCGCTGTCGAATAAAGTCCCCTCCGCCTTCGGTGGCTGAGCTTTTCCCCTCGCTATGATACGAGAATTGGAAACGATAAAGGGTAAAAATAAAGTAAGCAAAAAAATAAACGTGGGAATAAAAAGAGAGCATCACGCATATACATACTCTCTCTCTCTCTCTCTCTCTCTCTCTCTCTCTCTCTCTCTCTCTCTCTCTCTCACACACATTTCTGGCTAGGGTAAAGATGCAAGGGGTTTGGAAACAAAGCGAAAACATTTGAAATGCTCATTTTCACGAAGGAAAAGAGAAGGAGAGGTAAAAATGAAGGGCAGCTGCATCGGGAAAAAGATGGATAATGGGAGGCGAGATGGACTGGAATGAAGAAAAGGGAGAGATGTGTGAGTAAATGAACGGAATATTAAACAAAAATGAACCGAGAGATATTACACTGCACTGGTAATGGCAATATCAAGTGAGACAACGCGGTTGTTGTCATAGACTAATAAAACGAATTATCTTAAGAATGCGAAGGCAAGGAGATCATTCCGCATTGTTTACTCAGAACGTATACAGAGGATTTCTGTTGAAATATTGCGTCACAAAATCAATATGAAAAAGCTAACAATTAGAGGGGAGCGGATGAACAGAGAACAGCAGAAGAGAAAAAGAACCGTGGCATCAAACGCCGTCGCGATGAGATTCGTGGAGCAGTTATGAAGTACACGAGGTATACATAGCGAAGTATGAGATACATAATGATAGATGCAGCTGTAAAAACGTAAAGTACGAGTTTATTAGCATTGAAAAATGTAGAGAATGCCACGAACATCAGTTACAAAAAACGAGAGATGTGTGCAATAAGGATGTGAGAACGAGTGATGGCTTATAACTATCCCCCCAATTTTTTTTTTATCTCTATCCCCCCATTCCCGTTGAAACATTGGCTATGGAAAGTATCTTGGGATGAAGTTGGTAGCCCATGCCATTCTGTGACCTAAATAAGATTAACCATAGTTGACTAACTGTCAGATAGAACGTCACTAATAAAGTCAATATTAATTAATTCGATGGATTTTTCAGGAAATGGGCCTAAATACCTTTACTCCTCCCTGGGATCGATTTTAGGACTTGCTGGTGGAGAGAGAGAGAGAGAGAGAGAGAGAGAGAGAGTTAATGACATTAATGACACTAATTAACACTCAATAACCTAGCCGATAGTTTTCGGTACGTTTCAGAGTGATTCGATACCCAGCCTTATCGAAACTCACTGCTCCCTAGCCAACATAAAGCCTAAAAGGTTCAGTATTCTTAATTAAGGTTAGAATAACTCAAATGTCCGTAAAACTAGACTTTCTTTTACCAGGAAGGATATCTAAGTCTGGCCATTAAACGGCGAACCTACTTTTCACCACCCAATACCTACACAAGCTCTCATTTAGGAACAAGATTTATGTTGAGTAGCTGAAATTGATATGAATCTGAGCGAGCAGAGAGTCACCATAATCGGCATTTAACTCTCCATTTAATAATCAAACGCAAATTATAACTCAAAGCAACTGTTATTGAAATTAGCTGTGCTAACGTAAAGCTACGCTAATTATGAACTGCTGCATATTATGTGTGAACTAGTGGTAGTTTCGCAGACTTTGTGATGACTGACCACCTTCCTATATTCACTGTCACTGGCCACTGGAAGGCGCGAGCCCTAGGGCAAAATGAATAAAAAATTCAACAATTTTATTCGTTATTCTCTTAACAAGAGTGAGGAACTAATATTCAAAAGTTTACGAAAAAATGCAAAAGTATCGCCTTATAACGTTACTTTCCTATAGTCTACTACCCTAGTTAGGCTCGTTGGGCTGACCATGTTTTGTAATTATTGACCTCCCTCCCCATCCCTCGAAACCCCCTCTTTTTTTTCTCTTTTTTTTTTCAAGTCTGGGAGGGAATTTCACTCACATACGCAAGGGGGGCGTGGTCATGTAAAGGTTGAGAACCACTCTAGTACAACAGAAAAGCTAACACAAATATACCATGTATTTCTAGCCACAATCCATACAACGAACAGTGAATTCTATAACCTTAAAGGCAACCATGACCATCAGCTACTTACAAAGACACAACGAATAATACTGATTAGAGCTAAATATAGATTTGTACTTTGAAAACCGACCTTGAAAAATCGTCATTATGAAGCCGTACCTTAAATATCCTAACCCTCACCAGTCATAGATACTATAGACTGTCAACATTGAATTAAATCCTTACGCTTGGTAACGATAATCATATTTAGACGGGAATATCCCATGTGGACTACAAAACATTTTTACATCGAATGAGAACCATATTAGTCCTATATTCTCAGTGAATAATTGATTATCATAAGGTAAAGAAGAACAGTCATAATTCACGTAACCAGCTTGTAATTAACCTCATAGCAAAGGGGAATGACAAGCTGATTTCCATGCTGTAAGATTTTACAAAACAGTATATTATTATTATTATTATTATTATTATATTATTATTATTATTATTATTATTTTATTGAAAAATAATGGCAGAATTCACAGAATTGATTTTGTACAATATTCTTTCAATTCTCCTTATGATTTTTTCTTTTTCTGGCACGCTGGTATTATAAACGCAGGCTGTCCCAATGTTCATCGTGCTGTAGGTCGTCAACGGAAATTTCGGCGGGCTATGTTATCAAAAGCAAAACTGGTTATCAGGGACAGGCTGGGGTCGTCAACAGGTATACAGGTGGGTTTCGTAGGTCGGGAACAGGCCGTAGTCGTCAGGGGTCTATCCGGTATTTCTTGTTATTTATTCTTTTCTGGTTTTCAAGGCGTCTACATGTTTCGGCCACCTCGTTTGGCCATCTTCGGGACGGGGGATCGCTGAGTGCAATGGTCTGTGTCGTCAGAATGTAATTCACGCTATTTATTGCCATTTCGGTTGGCTTGAAGAAAAAACGGGCGTACCACACTTTTCATTGGGCAATACCTGTGACGTCACGAGCGATGTCATCAGGGGGCCCGTTGCTGGTTGGCTGTCCTCTTCGTGGGCGGAGCCTCATCCTTATTGGTGATGGTGGAGGTCCCCTCGAAGGGCGTGCTCTACCAGGTCGTCCTCAGGGCGAGAGCTTGAGCTGCGATCACCCTCAGGGTTACTAGGGACGTCCTCAGGATGAGAGCTAATGCTTCTATCATCCTCAGGATCCCTCTGGTGCGATGGTCGTTGGTGGGCGGGTGTCTGCTGCTCTCCTGACGGCGGTGGGGAGGAGGAAGGTCTCCTGTGTGATGTTTTAAACTGGGTCTCTCCCTCCCGATGTGCAGCGCTTCTAAGATTCGCAAACGAAGAAGATCGGGTGCCTGGTCGATAACCTCGAAGTTACCGACGATGTCGCTGCGTCGGATTCTTTTATTATGGGCAGTCCTTGCATGATTAAATACCGCTCCTTCCTGCGCGTGACAGGAGATCCTCTTGGAGAGGCGCATTGACGTCATCCGATGTAAGTTCCGAGGCATCCTCGGATTGGGCACGTATATCTGTAAATGGCGTTCGTCCTCTTCAAGGGATCCTGCAACAGTGCGGGGTTATTTTTCATAATAAGACTGCATGTTTTTTTACTTGTATAAAATATGATCAAGTTGATCTGCTTGTTGGTGTCGGTCGGAGAAACGTGATTCCTGATTATTTCCCGTAGGGCTCGCTCGTCTTCTTTATACCGCCGATGGAAGGTGCCCTTGTAGAAAAAATTAATTTTCTGCTGGGGGTCTGGGCGGGGTTCCTGTAGGTACCATTCTTCCATGCTCTTCCTGAAGACGTTCTGGATGCTTCGGTTGGTGTGTCCGTTGTTTACTAGGACCTGGGCTGCACGTTCCATCTCCTTATGGGTGTCTGCCCATGTTGAACAATGGGAAAGAGCTCTCCTGACGTAGGCGCTGATGGTGGTGTCCTTATAGCGTTCAGGGCATTCACTCTCGCCGTTCAGACACATTCCCAGGTTCGTGGGCTTCGTAAACCCACCAGCATTAGCTCTCATCCTGAGGACGTCCCTAGTAACCCTGAGGGTGATCGCAGCTCAAGCTCTCGCCCTGAGGACGACCTGTAGCACGCCCTTCGAGGGGACCTCCACCATCACCAATAAGGATGAGGCTCCGCCCACGAAGAGGACAGCCAACCAGCAACGGCCCCCTGATGACATCGCTCGTGAC
>NC_061100.1:144289290-144294290 GCF_015104395.2 Macrobrachium nipponense | reverse complement strand
TCAAGTTCTCCAACTCAATTCTCCAAACTCGCACATCAGCACACACACAACTCAGAAATCACATCAACTCCACGGAATTCTGCACTCACATTTCAAACTCGAATGTGCTCACAAGAAAAAAAGAAAAAATCGTAATAAGCCCAAGGAAAAAAAAAGAATCTCGTAACACCCAGACCCAAAAATGTTCTCTCAAACTCTGACATTTGAACAACCCACAAAATCAGTAAAAATCTCCAACTTTTAACAGCAAAAACCCCTTTACTGCTCAATAATTAATCACAATGAGACTTAATGTCAAACTCCCATTTACGTAAACAGCAACCCCCGAAAAATTACATCTCTCGGTAAAATCAAATCTCCCGTCCAAAAAAGAAATGCTACTTAAGCTCAATCCCCAAATTATATCTCTCGTAGGAAAAGGAAGAAAAATAAAAAAAAGATAATCACAAGTAGATTTCCCCAATCACAAAATACATAATACATGTATAATATGCATAAATCCCGCGTTTATCCCCAAGAAATGCTCCATGTAAAGCCCTGGAATTTGCCAGAAAGCAAACTCTCACACATGCACTTTCGTGAAATGCTATTGTCAACATTTCCAGATATTGCAAAAATTCTGATCTGTCACCATCAGAGGAAAAAAGTCAGCACACGGCTCATCACATCGCTTGTCAGCAGAAAAATCGCCTGCGGACGCATGCTCAAACAGTAGCACAAGAATTGTCTAGTCAGACACATAAGTTTGGAAACTCATGATTCTCTAGAAAAAAAGAGGTCTAACTGACACATTTCGCAGAATTAACTCCAGGATATGACTAATGTGTTCAAAGACTGTCTCGAAGACCTATTCTCTCACCATGACTTTGCCTCAAATTATATTTCTCCAAAAATAATACACTTGTGAACATAAAAAATGCACACATCTCCAAATGACTCGTAATGCAGTAATGCCATTCGCCTCTAAATAGTCACGAAACCAAAGAGAAAGAACTACAAAAATCTTCTCTTGGCTCGAAAAAACTCCATAACCACAAAAAAAAGGGTCACCCGCCCAAGATTAATTCCAACTCCATTATGAGACACCATATTAATAATAACACCACTCAGGTTATAAAAATATTTCCTCCATTTGGTTAATAACCAACCCCCTTATATTATTCTCTCTTATTTCTCCAATAGCCACATGTCAATAAAAAAAGTCACCACTCCAGGAATAGAGAATAATCACCTCTATTTCGGCAAATACAAAATATTTACCTCTATTTCCCCAATACTCCATGTGGAACAAAACAAGGCTCCAAAAAAATATCTCCAAAAAATGTGCACTAGGCATCTAACTCACACACTCACAAATATTGCCCCATAATCTCCAAATATGTGTCTCCATTTGCAACAAAGATGGCTGCAAAATAATTGAACTAAACATGGCTCATACCACTATTGGCAAATATCAAAAAATGGCCAAAAAAATATATCTCCCCATATATTATATCTCAAATAGAAACTCCAAAATAATATATACCTCCAATTATCTCTCCAAAATAATATATCTCAATTATATCTCAATTCTAACTCCGATTCTCCAAATTCTTTGTCCCCCCGAAATCCAGATCTGTCTGTTTCAAAGATACAGAACACATCCCGGTAAGTACACACACAAGTTTAAAGACAAAGTTAATAAAATGGAACATCTTACAAGATATCAAACAAGCCATCCCTTTGGCTAAAGCACTTGAACACTTACCCAGACAACCGGACACTAAACACTTAATAAAAACTCCCCCCGGCGAATGCCACGGCATCTTGCCTGTGACTTGAAGCCCTCTATCAAAATCCTTCCCATAGGCTTGGGTATGAACCTATTAAAGGGAAAAGGCACACACGCACATACGAACACACAGTTCGCTAGCGCCTCGCGGTTCTAGCTGCATCCAATTTCGCAAAGGCACTTTGAGAAGAGTTCATAAAACTGTCGTGCATTGACTCGTCGAACTAAGCACTTTTATCTCACGTCACCCCCAGAAACTCATTGTCAGCTACTCTCAGGTCGTCACCTCTACACTGTTCTCCACATTCCACAGGTCACAGAGAACGCATGGATAATATATTATTAATCAAAAACCCTAGGCCTTACATATATATAATGCTTGCACAGATATACATGTTATATATATTTCAGATATGATAGTTAGATTTAATTCACGCCTATGTAGTCACATTGGTATGTATACTTGAAAATACCTTTTCACAGATACCCAAAAAGTATTCATAAAAAGATATATATATATATATATATATATATATATATATATATATATATATATATATATATATATATATATATATATATATATATGAAAGAATAAGCGATCTTGCTGATGCACTCACTCACTCTTTGCGATTTCAAAAGGACGGAAGATGCCGAGAACAAGATAATATGCGAGAATCAACTGCAATAAACCCGGAACTAAGACTTTAAATGCTAGAAACGCTGACATTTAAAAAATTTCAAAAGGGAGGTTAACTCTCTTTCATTCTGAATGTAATTTTTTCTTCGTATTGCATTAAAATGTTGCAGCTGAATTCGTTGTACATGAAAGCATTAAAAACCTTCGTGTCTTTTTCAGGATCATTTTTGTCTCCCGGTTCTGTCTTAATACAGTGACAAAATAAATTTGTTTATATGTTGGTTACCATTGCTAAAAGACTTCTTGGTTTACATGCCACTGTAAAAGAGTGAGGTGTTCCCTTCATCATTTGAATGATCATATAATTATAACATAACCCGGAGAATATCTTATGTATGTCACTGTCTTTGGCTATTTTTCTTTAATCCCTAATACACCAAACAGTATATTTTATGGATTATTGGAAATAATCTGGACATCTATCTTCAACGAGGAAATCTTTGAATAAAATTAGTAACACTATTATTATACAACAAAGTCATTGCCAAAAAGCAATGAAATTCAGTATGAAGATATACCTTAGGGAATACAGACTGCACACTATTTTCGTAGTCATTCAGCCACAATAGTTAACTACCGCATAAAAAAAAGAAACAAATTGGTCACAGATCTAAAGCAGAAGGGAGAGCAGCTTTGAGGAAATGCAAATCGAAGCAATCATTGTTGGGAAGCAAAAACTGGGAGGAAAGAAACGGTGGACAAAAAAAAAGGAAAATATCAATGAAAGGGAAATGCCTTGATTGCATTTTAGAAAATCTGCAAAGGGCAGTTGCTTTGTGTTGGAAATTTCAATATAGTTTCTGTTTGATAACCGTTCTATATACATGGGTGCATTAATGCATGCGTGCAACTTTTTGGTATGCATGAACGCACCTTTGCAAGTCTCCGTGGGTTTTGATACCTTTGGTTTGTTGAGCCTTTGTAAAGTACAAACTGTATCTAAGATTATCTTCCCCTCTGGATACCACCCTTCAGATTTAGATTGAGCTGTTTTATATCTCTCCGGTTTTATGTCTAATGCAGTAAAACTCCCTCTGGCAGTTTCACCAAGCTGTTCTTTGCTACTTTTATGAAATTCTCTTTCTCGTAGGGTCCCCAGGATGATAACTAGTAGTTTGACCTCAAATTTGTTGGTTCTTAAAAATAGTGGTAAAGCTTTCTTCAGGCCCCCATAGACGTTACGATCGCCGGATCCGGTCATCTGAAACGGAAGTAAATCTCACTGTCTATGGGTTTTTTGTCCGACCAAAAGTGGGCGGAGTCCGTCGACCTCTTCGACCAACTCGCAACCTGACATTGCCAGGTTCGTGGCATCCGCTATACAAGAAACATGGGAGACCATATATAATTATTCCACGTCGGTCTGCTTGTCCATTCTCGGGTAATTAAACCAGCCATAATTCAATTCAGGTTCCTTTTCGCTTGGGTTTTCCAATTTCTGCTGCAAGTTTGTAGCGTCATCACTGAGCGGAGTGGCCATGTCCTCACTCTACCAGGTTCTGGGAAACTGAAGTGAATTCGAATGTCTTTGGGCAACGCAGATATCGGAATCAGAACGGAACCTGATCCGCCGGTCGTATCGTCTATGGGGCCCTTTGCTCTACTTGCGAATATTTCTTGTTTCTCAAGGAACGCATATTTACACAGACAAACACATATAGAACATACACACGCACACACACACACACACACACACACACACACACACACACACACACACATATATATGTATATATATATATATGTGTGTGTGTGTGTGTGTCTGTGTATGTGTATGTGTTTGTGTATGTCTGTGTGGGTTTGTGTGTGTGTGTGTGTGTGTTCACTGTGTGCTTTTTTGTGGTGTGTATAACATTTTTTACTTTTTACTTATACAACCGTGACTTTTTTATTTTTAAAACTGTTAAGCCACAATTATCGTTAATATAGAATTTACTATTAGGAATAACTTAGACCCAAAGAGTATTTACGGAACCGACAAGATTCCGTTCAGGAGCTGCAGACGATTCCACTGGATCCTGGAGTCTAAGAAATTTAAGAATACGTTATAATCCAATGGGAGTTTCTCCAGGAATACTTCAGAAGCTGAAGACTGCTTCAATTGATCCTGGAGTCGTGAAGACTTCTTCAAGATTACGTTTGAATCCCAAGGGCGTTTCTCCAGGAGGTCGAAGAATTTTGCGAGGAAAGATTCCGAAGACAGATTCTGGGTTTCTCCAGAGACGGGCAACCCTAACTGGCCCAAAATCATCATGAAGTGACTCAATAGTATATAATAAAAATCGCAGGTTTTTTTGGCTGAGCCTTGTTATTTTCGTTTCGAATTACTTTTCAAATCTAAATATAACTTGCTTGACCTTCAGAATTTATGAAGTGCTTAATTAACCTCACGTAGGAACTATGAACCACCTGCATTGTAAGGATCACAGTAACTACTACTCCTGCTATACAACTTCAATATTAATGACATCATAACTATTTACAAGAAACTAGCAAATGCGAGCAACAGCGAGCATCTGCTATAATAGG
>NC_061100.1:144271790-144281790 GCF_015104395.2 Macrobrachium nipponense | reverse complement strand
ATATTTCGAAGCTATTTTTCATTCTTTTATATATTGTACCCTGATGAGGTGTGTCAAGAATACACGAAAGCGCTAGGTACTTCTGTTTTTCATTTTTCTTGCTGGCTCTTTGATATATAGTATATATATATATATATATATATATATATATATATATATATATATATAATATAGATATATTGAGACGAAGTGCCAAGTATCTGGTTACTATGCTTACCAATCATAAGATAGTTTCCTCACAACAGCCAGGTACCTGAACCTTCATCACAGATAAAATACGACTGAATTCTTTAAAGGCAACAGTGATCCCTTAAAAACTTACAAATCAAACTTATTTCATTAAAACATGTGTGAGGTAATCTTTTATGTAATGACATTAATTAAAGGGCATCACTCCATCAACAACTTTAAAAGTTTAAGTATTTCCCTGGTTCTAACTCACATCAACAAAGCTGAAGGAAAACAGCTCAATTACCACTATATTTCTACCTAAATAAAATCAAATATACTAGTGAAAACTAAGAAAACACTCATAAAAATATTAGATACAAAAACTTATTATTAAATTCAAAATTTATAAGTGACATTCACAACCTCGGGGAAATTTACTATTACTTGAAAACAATGCAAAGTTTAATTAATTATTGAATTGATTATTAAGTAAAATCAAATCAAAATGAATTTATCACAAAATCAAGAAATTAAACTATTCAAGTAAAATTCAAAGTGTTAAGTAACAATTAAATTTTGAAAATTAACTCACAAGAGTTAATCAAGAATAAAACTTGAAAAGAATTCTTAGTAAATGCAAAGTAATTCACAAGTGTTAAACTCAATTAAAATATGCATTGATTAATTAATGAAAACACTTAATTTAATCAAATTGTGAATGTAAATGGAAACACAGAAAAATGTGGAAAATACCAAGTTTGCAAAAACACTAAGAAAGCATTAATTACACAGAATATATATACGTATATATATATATATATATATATATATATATATATATATATATATATATATATATATATATATATATATATATATATATATATATTATACATATATATATATAATATATATTATATATATATATATATATTATATATAATATATATCTATAGATATATATATATATATATTATTATATATATAATATATATATAGATAGATAGATGATAGATAGATAGATAGATAAACACTATAATAAGAATAATGGATAAATGCAAAAAAAAAAAAAAAATTCACCAATATCAAAATGTGATAAAATGATCAAAATTTTACATGGAGTAACCTAAGTACTTCCAGTATTTCAAGTGCTTTTTATGTTTACGTTTAGTGAATTGAACTTACTAAAAAAACTCTTACTTTGGTATACCAATTTTAGAAGGCCTTTTCGAAATCACCAATAAACACTTACACGAGAGGCACCTGTTACACACTTACAACGTCTGTTCAGATTTCACAACTAAGCACTAAGCAACATTAAATAAATCTAAGATATACCAAATCTGAAATTTATGAGTGACCGACCACTAAGTATAAAATCTTTACGTTAATGGGAAACCACAATTCTCTCATATGGAGAGAGAGAGAGAGAGAGAGAGAGAGAGAGAGAGAGAGAGAGAGAGAGAGAGAGAGAGAGAGAGCATCAAACACGAATGGTCTCTGATATTGGAAATAACAAAATTTGCTCTCGTAGTATGGAAACTGATCAGTACTTCGGCCCCAAAATGGCTGAGCAACTATTATCTTAAAAATTCTCTTTCAAAACAAAAAATAGAGAGAAAGTGGGATTACAATTATAAATAATATTTATTATCACACAGTTTCAGACAAAAGAAGTATCTTAAAATGAAAGAAATAATTATTCAAACTGAAAGCAAAGACTAGTGACGTCACTTCCTATAGATGACGTATTCTTATATAGAATGTTCTAGAACGATCTTACAAAAGTGGATGCAATCTTCGCGTGGTTTTATTAGTAAGACGAATGAACAATGCTGGTTTGCTACCAGTCGCACATACGGAGAACTCGAGCTCCTCTTACCTCAAGTAATGACAGTAATATCCTACTTCGAACGGACAATGCTAACTTCTCTCTCTTTTCACATTCTACATATTATTCTTAACTTCAAATTAAATATTTTTTTGTGAATTCTGAACTTACATTACTGAACATACTAATCCTAAACAAACTAAGCAAATTAATGTCGAATCTAAAAATATTGCAAACACTTTTACAGCATTTCATAGTTACTGATAGGAGATATGCAGTGCAAAAAGCAACAGCATAAGAATATAGATACAAATACACACACACACACACACACGCACACACACACACACACACACACACACACATATATATATATATATATATATATATATATACATAATATAGATATATATATATATATACACGAAAGGAAGGGCATTAATATGCACGAAGCATGAGTGTCTGCACGTATAGGGATGAACGGCGAGAGCAAACAACTTCCACAGCATCGATTTCTTCATACACTGAAAGAGAAAGCCTTACACACATGTATATCTTGCATACGTTCAGATACTCATGCTTCGTGCATATTAATGCCCTTCCTTTCGACAAAAAAAATATCTCGCTCCATCTAGCCAGTGTTTTTAGGTCTTCCTTTCCTCTCGTTCCCAGATATTTTCGGAATTCTTAATGGTTTCCATGACCTAATAATCTCCATTCTCTTCACATGACGAAGTCATCTCAAAACATACTTTTCCATTGACAAATATGTTAACTTTTCAAATACTTCGGTGTATCACCACACTTCTCCTTTTCAGAAATGTTATCACATAAATATTAACCATAATCTCATCACGAATAAGTTCGGCCCTCTCTTTTCCACTTACATTCAGCATTTAGACTTGACTTAAGTAAAGGAGAATGGACTCAACAAGCATATGATATGTATTCACCTGGGAATCTTTAGACTCTCCAAGTTTCCTCTTAATCTTTTGCGCACATCCAAATACTCCCCTTTAATCCCTGTTTCTCATTCTATTGCCATCCATTATATTTACTCACAATTACCTTTAATACGAAATAACTTGAATCGCAAAATATGATCAATCAATATTTTATTTACCCTTTGGCACAGCTTTCGTGCTCCAAGTGGCTGAACTCAATCTTACCCCTGAATAAAGAATTTCATGCTTCCGTTTTTTTTTTTTTGCTTATTTTTTGGTATCCAGAAGAACGAGACAAGTATAATATCTCGAACTGACAAGACTATATAATAAATCAGTTGCGTTTTCAGAAACTTCTTCAAAACAAATCTTAAATGCCAATAACTTGTAAAAGAGTACAATTCTTAACTTTGGGGCCTTTAGACATTTCTCATTTTTCCTTTTCACTTTATTCACTAGGGATTTCTCTTACTGAAGTACACATGCTCTTGTTGCATTGTGTTTCCTCTCTCCAATTTTATTCTTTACCCGGTCCGTCTTCATTCTTTTATTCTCTAGTTTTATGTCTGCTAAATTTGATGATTTCTAAGTTCTATTCGTTTCCTTCAGCAATCCACATAAAAAAGAATCATGTTAATTCTAAGCAAGGCAATACAGAATCATCATCCATTACTGTCAAATACTTGTAATATAATATGAATGACAATACAAATAGAATCGTTTGGAAAAAAATATGATCTCTCAATATTTCAGAAACATTTCAACCCAGTTTTCGAGTTCCACGGAACTTAACCCATTTATTCCAGAATAGGGAATTATCATGCATCTTTTTTTTAATGCTTGTTACTTGTTTATTGCTTCCAGAAGACCCTGGCCGGCGTAATTTCTCGAACTAAAATGACTATATCATAAATAAGTTAATTTATAAATCTTTTTTAAAAAAAGCCTCAAGGGAAAAGTGATAATTCCACTGGAACGACTTTAGCTGATGTCAGACTCAAACAATAAATCGTCACAAAAGCAAGCACAGGTATCATGAGTATCTTCATTTGCCAGAGAATCTCACAAATTACATTTCAGTAACGGATTACAATTCTTGATCAGAATGGAATCTATTCACTTAATTTTTTTTAATAAGGAGTTTTGCAAAGAAAACTGTCACTTATGCCTTATTTCAGTTTCATTGTAAGGTTAAAAATAAAAACTAGCTGCGAGTCTCTTGAGACATCAGTCAAGGGATGTTGAAAGAATACAAGGATGTTGTTTAAATGACTTTATGGGTAACGAGCTTCCAGTACAGTATACGAGCTATAAGAGGAAAGGAAATTCCTTCAATAAGAAGAAGCATAAAGGACCCTGGAGAGATGTTTTGGGATATGTGGATCCAGTTGTTCTGCCTTGGGTCCCAGCTCCTACAATTTTGCTTCTTTCTTCTATATTAGATAAAATGTATGCAAATACTGGTAATAAAATTTCACGACTAAGTTTTATTACATAACACTACTTCATTACAATGTTCTGATATACAATGCGACGTTATTACATACATCAAACAATCGGTATACAATGAATGATTCCCATTAATCAAAAAATGAACGAAAAGCTGCTCATTTATTAATTAAGGTAGGATACGATGTTGGAAAGTAACACTATATATATATATATATATATATATATATATATATATATATATATATATATATATATATATATATATATAGATAGATAGATATGAGTCATATCACATCACCGTGATTCATATACATACATCGAGCTACAAATGTCCTGTAATATCTAATTCACTTTACCTACGAATAAATATATTTTCATATGTGTTAACCGAAGGGGAATGTTTTAGTCAATAAGAAATCCGTCGGCTCATGGGCGCGAATCATCGAACCTAACAAATTCAGGACGCACAGTGGCTGTGTGGTCTAAGGCTTCACTGTGCCTCCTGAATTTGTTGGTTCGATAGTTTGCGACCATGAGCCGACGAATCTCTTATCGACTAAAAAATTCCCCTCCGTTTAAAATATATGAAAATATATTAATTACGAGTTGGAGCGAATTCTATATTAAAGGACATTTGTAGCTATATATATATATATATATATATGATATATTATATATATATAATATATATATATATATATATATATATATATATATATATATATTATATATATATAAATGTATACAAACACACACACGCGCATATACATATATATATATATATATTATATATATATATATATATATATATATATATATATATATATATATACACATATATGAATAACTTGATCACGAAGTATATAAAACGTGATGCTATGTATAAATAAAGGTTTTTGCCACGAAGGAAAAAAAATGAAAAGCGAGATAGTCAAGCACTTTCGGTCTAGTTCAACCCTTTACTCAAGCACAACTGATCTTACAGAGGAAAAACATAGTCAAGGTAGGCTTAATATCCAAACTGACACTACAAGATTAGCAATAAGGTCTTTTTCACTCTACAAAAACGAGGAAACGCCTGAGGGCAGCCACACCTTGGAGGATACACACACGCGGTCAACAGACGATTCATCCAGTAAGCAATACATTTGAAAAAAAAAGGAGGCATATACAACTTATTATCATGAAATTTACAAAAATGTTCCCCAAAAAATTATTAATGAAAAGACGAGAAAGAAAAAAAAATATAAATATATCGAGCAAGAGAGAGAGGGAGAGAGAATATCGAGCAAGATATATTTATATATTATCTTTTCATCTCTCGTCTTTTCATTAATAATATTCTTGGGAACATTTTTGTAAATTTCATGATAATAAGTTGTATAGGCTTCCTTTTTTTTTTTTTTTTCAAAATGTATTGTTTACTGGATGAATCGTCTGTTGACCTCGTGTATGTATCCTCCAAGGTGTGGCTGCCCTCAGGCGTTCCCTCGTTTTTGTAGAGTGAAATCGACCTTATTGCTAAGACCAGTTGTGCCTGAGTAAAGGGTCGAACTAGACCGAAAGTGCTTGGCTATCTCGCTTTTTCCTTTTTTTTCCTTTGTGCCAAAAACCTTTATCTACACACACACACACACACACACACACACACACACACACACACACACACACACACACACATATATATATATATATATATATAATATATATATATATATATATATATATATAATATATATATATATATTATATATATATGGCGTAACAAAATCTATAAACATAGATTTTGATGCTTTGTTTGTCGGTGAGGTGTGTTTAAATAAATAATCGTTTTTTCTTAACGTTGCTCTAGGGCAAATAAGATGGTAGTCTTTTAAATATAATTGTTTTTTCTTGCAGGTTTTTGAAAAATGTAACAGTAAGTCCCTTCAACTAGTAAATCCCCCGAGAACAGGCCTCATGTAATCTAATTTTAATTATTATTTTAATATATCAAGAAAGTTGTGTAAATGTTGTTTGGCAACATTTACTTGTGACTGTTGAATTCTAGCATGCTCTGTCCTGCCGCCTTATGAAATAAGTGATGTATCAGGAGTCAGGACTAAGCCTAATCCCTCGCTGAATATGCAATAGTGATAGAAGTCATTGATGAGAAGGGAAAGGAGATAGGGAGGATACTGCACCTTGAATAATGTCAGTTTTTTTTACCTCTTTCAATTACTGTAAGAATAGGCTACCTTTGACGCGAACCAAAGAAAAAAAGAGAATTTTCAATAATGTTTCCTGTCTGTTTTATAAAAACGAGGTGGAAGTGTTTTTATAGTGCATATTCCTTTGACTGGTTTGTGATCAAATACTTTTGATGGAGAAAGAGGGAATTTTGATAATATGTTTTAAATCTTCGACTGGTATGCAATGAATAGGCCTATCTCTGATGGAGGGGGGATTCTTTATTTGGAGACCAGTGAATACCACAGATGGAGTGGGAGAAGGTTTCAATGATGAATGCATATTTTCCCCTTTGTTCAGTATCTACAGAATACATTGGATTTGGAGGCATTTTATTCCCATCGGCCTAATCGTCCATTCCATATACGGGCCCCCCACCTTTTATCTTATAACGGTGGAGTTCACAGCCTTGAAATCTAAAAATTGAACCGTTGCAAAACCCACTAATAAAGATTCTATTACCAGACCCCAGATTACTGGAACAGTAAAGCACTGTCTACAATTTCTTGTTCTCAAAATGAATCAGGAATGTGTCACTTGCAACTTGGACACGTTCACTTATCTTGAATGTAAAGCGAGACTGTTCAGAGTAGCAAGTGAACTGATCAACTCCATCCCCCTTTCCCCTCCCCCCCTCCCCCCCCCCCCCCCCCCCCCCCCCCCCCTCCCCCCCCCCCCATATCCCTGACGATTCCGAGATCCCATACGCCATCATACTCGACCATTTAATGTTAAACGTTTATTTTAAAAATTCTCCTCAATGACAAACTAAGCCTTAAAATGCTAATGTTTAGAGAACACTTTTTGCTCAGCATTACTTTTTCTTTCATTCCCCAAAATAATTGCATAAACTCGTGTTACACTCCGTATATTTGATATACCTATATACGCATATATATATATGCATATACATACCTACATACATATATATGTATATATATACACACACACATATAGAGATATATATATATATATATATATATATATATATATATATATATATATATATATATATATATATATATATATAAAGGTTTTTTTGCCACGAAGGAAAAAATGAAAAAAAAAGCGAGATAGCTAAGTACTTTCGGTCCTGTTCGGACCCTTTACTGAGGCAAACTGATTTTACAAAGAACAACATAGTCAAAAGAAGGCTTAATATACAAACTGACACTACCAGATTAGCCATAAGGGCGATTTTCACTCTACAGAAAGGAGGAGCCGCCAGAGGCTAGCCACACCTTGAAGGATACCCGCAGTAAACAAGTGTTTCTTCCAGAAAACAGTACATTTTGAAAAAAACACGGGAGCATATACAATTCAATATCATGAATTTTTACACAAATTTTCCCAACAAAAATTATTATTAATGAAAAGACGAAAGAAAATATAGATATATATATATATCGAGCAAGAGAAAGAGGGAGAGAGAATATCGAACCAGAGAGAGAGAGAGAGAGAGAAGTCCTACCTGGTGGTATCGATGTAAATGATTTACTGTCTAAATTGAATAATTTAGTGCCATCCATAAAATTCACTGTTGAAATTGAAAATAACAATGTCATCCCTTTCCTAGATGTATTAATACATAGAGAATCTTTCCAATGCAAATTCAGTATTTATAGAAAACCTACAAATAATTTAACATATGTACATTTTTATTCTGGCCACCATCTTAATATTAAAATTTCAATTTTTTCTTCTATGTTCCTACGCGCTTTGCGTATCACGAGTCCACAATATCTGGACCAAGAAATAGAATACATAAAAAAGATAGGAAACGATCTCTGCTACCCACCTCCTTTAATTGATTTATGTTATCAAAAAGCTCACAAAAAGTTTTATAATGTTGCTATTAATGAAAAAGAAATGCCTAAAAATGTACTTAGCTTACCTTATTTTCGTAGATTTGAAACCATAAAATCAATATTTAAATCGTTTAATGTTAATGTAGTGTTCTCTTATAACAATACCATTAAAGATATGCTAATTAAGAATAGTCCCGTAACAAATAACAACATCATTTACAAAATTCCTTGTAAGGATTGCCCATCGTTTTACGTTGGTCAGTCAAGTAGAAATTTATGTGTTCGGATTAAGCAGCATATGTATTCAGTTAGAACAGCCCAGACTTCAAATACACTGTTTATCCATCTGAGTGAAAAATCTCATTGTATTAATTGGGGTGATACCTCGGTAATTGCTTGATCTTTGATTATGTTTCAAGAAATTTACTGGAATCGGCAATTATACAAATCACTAATAAAAACAACCTAAATCTTAGTCTGGGAATGTACCATTTGGACCCATATATTTGTAAGATGTTTATGAAGGACCTCAAAATAAATGAACAACTAATAAATTAGTCCCACATGTATATAGTTATTATTTCTCTCTCTCTCTCTCTGTCTCTCTCTCTCTGTCTCTCTGTCTCTCTGTCTCTCTCTCTCTCTCTCTCTCTCTCTCTGGTTCGATATTCTCTCTCCCTCTTTCTCTTGCTCGTTATATATATATATTTATATTTTCTTTCGTCTTTTCATTAATAATAATTTTTGTTGGGAAAATTTGTGTAAAAATTCATAATATTAAATTGTATATGCTCCCGTGTTTTTTTCAAAATGTACTGTTTTCTGGAAGAATCACTTGTTTACTGCGGGTATCCTTCAAGGTATGGCTAGCCTCTGACGGTTCCTCCTCTCTGTAGAGTGAAAATCGCCCTTATGGCTAATCTGGTAGTGTCAGTTTGTATATTAAGCCTTCTTTTGACTATGTTGTTCTTTGTAAAATCAGTTTGCCTCAGTAAAGGGTCCGAACAGGACCGAAAATACTTGGCTATCTCGCTTTTTCATTTTTTCCTTCGTGGCAAAAAAAAAACACCTTTATTTATACATAGCATCACGTTTTATATACTTCGTGATCAAGTTATATCATATATATATATATATATATATATATATATATATATAGATATATATATATATATATATATATATATTCTTCAGAAGTATGCAAACAAATAAAAAAACTGAATATCAAATGACACGTATTCTTAAGCATTCCATAACGATATCCATGAAAAGAACATACTGTATCAATCTTCCATAAAGTAGCAACTGAACCTGACTACCAACATTTAATTATCTTCATTGAATTATACAAATAATCCTTGATGGTCGTTGACGCCTTTAATATTAATTGAGGAAACCTTCTATTTTGTTTAATTATAAGTGGAATAAGGAAAAAATTAAGAATTTGTAGCATTTCGGGAAGATGACAGAATGGTCATATAGAAGGTGAAAGGAGAACAGGAATCAGGAGGAAGGTAAAAAGAGAAAGAAGACATGAGAAAAGACATAAAGATGATAAACTACGG
>NC_061100.1:144259290-144261790 GCF_015104395.2 Macrobrachium nipponense | reverse complement strand
CACTTTCCTTAAATACTTGAAACCACCACTCTGGGTAAGTAAAATAAACAACAGCTATATATGAGTTTTTGGGGGTAGGATAAAAGCTGATGTTTCATTGAGGTGTGCCTATTTGTAATAGTTAAATGTCCTAAAAGACAGAAATGAGACCTCCCTCATGGATGGCATTAAAATAATTCTGTTACATACATATATGCAGCTGGTCTTCTCTCTCTCTCTCTCTCTCTCTCTCTCTCTCTCCGTGTGTGTGGTTTTCCCTTCTGGAAATTACGATCCTCCAAAGTCCAGAACTACTTTATCCAGTGTGTGTCGGAGTGACAGCCATCCGGGGATTTTTTGCCTTTTAAGGAGAGATTTTGAATCCTACGTGTTTCTAGTTATTTGGTTTTTACTTTACTTCATTCGGAAATTTCATCAACACAACTGAGAGCGAAACATATTTGTGTCAAATTAGCCTAATTAGTTTCCCAGGAAATGATGTCTATTTCAAAAGGAATTTAGGTCTTCTGAAAACGCGATGCTAATGAGTATTTGAGAATTGTGACGAATAACTAATTTCGAAAAATACAATTGTGTGACACGTGGAGAGGGATTGTTGATAACCACCTAATTCTTTTTCAGTGGTTATTGAAGGACAGCTCTATTACACTCTGACGACTAACCACCCGCTAACGCTGATGGTACGAAAAATACAAACTTTCAAAGAATAAAATCACGCCACGAGAGTTCGCACAGATATCAGTGATACGTTTAAACCCATTATACTCTTTGAAGTTACTGTGAATACCGTGAAAGGTAAAAAGGTAAAGAATAATAAAAGATAAAGAGCGAAAGCGATTTCATTTAATAAAACAGCTAAACGACGAAAACAGGCGAAAGGCCACAAATCACACGGCAAAACAAACAAAAATCATCCAAGTCTTCCGTGTAGGAAGGGATTGTGATACATGGAGGCGGATAGATCTTCTCCCTTCGCAAGAAGGATAAGCCAAACGCCTCGCTCAAGGGGAAGAAGAAGGAGGACTGGGGTGAATTCTCAACCCTTCGTAGGAATTCTCCACCTTCTTAAGCGATGACGAGAAGTGCAAAGTTAGGATGCAAATGGAAATCCATTAAGAGGTAAAGAGATCTGATGGACAAATCGAAGACGGCCAAGTCTCGGGAGAGAAACAAACTTTTTGATTAAGTCCCCTGGTTTCGGGAAGGACATTTCATCACCTTAAACTCTCCCCCCACCCCCTCCCCCGTCCCCCATCCCAATCCTCGCCAGGAAAGAATGACCACCACTGATCTGAAAGGAACGGGACGGGGGAAAACGACCTTACAAGGTCTCTCATGGGGTGGGGGTAGAGTAGGTGTTGGAGGTAAAGAAGTAGGAACGGGAGTGAGTAATAAAAGTACTGATTGCTGCCAGAAAGGTGAAAGGGTTTAAGAGGGAAAGTAAAGCAGCGACTTCAAGTGAGGGGGAATTATGACAAGAAACTCCAATTGCAATTCACGGGCGAAGTGATAAGCAAACACAAACACACACACAAAGGAAAGGCGCTCCAAAGTATGAGGTAGTGATGAGGTAGTGTCATGGCGACGCAGTCGGTGTAGAATGAGATACCTATAAAGGATGGTAATTCTAAGCAATAAATCCATACGAACTGCAAGGAACGATCCCGCGGATACGAAAGCCACTAGGGATTAGGGCGTCCAGTGTATTTCGCAGTGTTTAGTACCCGCCCATGACAGTCGACCCCCTAAAAATAACAGTAAATTGTTAATAAGCAACCCAAATACTATGTGGAACTGTAATTTCCAAAGAAATGATTACCTAGCTCTACCCAAAGGATTAAGGCGTGGTCTAAGGCACAACAGATCACATGAGCTTTATGGAATAAGTCATGTAGGAATAACCTTCAATAGCTAAACGTCGAAAAGAAATATTCTAGCTGCAGGAGCGGTAGAAGAAGGGTCCAGCGGAGAGCAAGCGAGGGCACGATGGGAAATGCTGCAGACGCCGTGTGGGTCTTTTGAACGCCTTAATTAGGAGTCTTAACCAGGAGTGCCGACCTCTTAACGCTAGCTAGAAATTTCCAGAAAGGGACGCTCTGACATTTAGATCTGGGTCTCTGGCCGTCTGAGATGATTAAGGAACATGACGTTTCTTGACTAAGTTTACCAAAGGTATCCTGAATCGGATTGTGCTACACACACACACACATACACACACACACACAAACACACACACACACACACACATATATATATATATATATATATAATATATATATATATATATATATATATATACATATACACATACATACATACATAAATCGATAGATAGATAGATAGATAGATATAATACGAAGGTGAAAGTTACGACGTACCCATACCTTCTGGGGTTAAGTTTGCTTCTGTCAACAAGAAGACTCAATGATAATTCATGAATATATATATATATATATATATATATATATATATATATATATATATATATATATATATATAT
>NC_061100.1:144239290-144254290 GCF_015104395.2 Macrobrachium nipponense | reverse complement strand
TATATATATATATATATATATCTATATATATATTTATATATATATATCTATATATATATATATATATATATATATATATATATTAATTATTATAATATATATATACCTATATAATATGATATAGCGGAACCTCGGTTTTCGTACATTGTCCATTCCAGAACCTACCACAAATACCGAAGCAATAATTCCCATAAGGAATAATGTGAATACAATTAATGCGTCCCATACCCCAAGAATATTAAAAAAATACACTTTATAGGGAATAAACAGTTTTACGTACAGAAAACAATGAAAAACTAATATAAATGACTAATGAAATGGATAAATGAACATTTAACATCACTCTTACCTTTATGGAAAACACTTGTTAGCGTATGGAAGACGGAGAGGAAGGGAGATGGAGAAGGAGAGGTTATTGCTTGGAACGGGAATCCCCCTCCAGAAGGACTTCAGGTATCAAGGACCTATCTGGGGTTACTCCTCTTTGTTTTTTGCTGGCACTATCTGATGTTACTTCCCCCTTCGTTTTATACAGGTACTAGGAGCAGCTTGAGTGTTTCTGGACACTTATCGCATAACAAAACTGTCCAGAGACATTTGTTTCTGACGTTTCTTTAAAATTTACCTAAATTTAAACACAACATTGTCATTAAACATGTTGGAGACATGGATTACAACTTCTTTGTTGGGATGATAATTCTCCACAAAATTTTTTACACCAATCCACTTTGCAAACATGTTCTTAATCCTTGAAGTAGGCACAATATGTATGCCCATTCGTTTTCTGAATTTTTGAAACCAGCCTCTGCTGGCCTTAAATTCACTAACAGCAGCGCTTAATGTGGGCATTTTCTCACTGAGATCGGCATGCAAATTCTTCTTCCAACACTTTGCTACGAGTTCTTTCTTAAATTCTATTGTGTTTCTCGCCTTTTTTACACTTGGAACTTTCTTTGCCCCCATGATGGATTATTTAGCAGTTGCATTAGAATGAAAAAGCACCAAAAACACAAAAACAACAAACACAAAAGTAGAATGGGTCACAACAGAAGATGGGATGCTATGTTTGGGCGCTCGATACGGGGCCCAGTCATTCGCTGGGCCCCGGATGGAGCATTTCCGAGTGTATGAAAACCGAGGAAACGTACGATAACCGAGACAAAATTTTGTAGAAACAAAGTCGACGAAAACCGAAACGCACGAAATGAGAGGCTTACGAAAGCTGTGTGTATGAGTGTGTGTGTGTGTGTGTGTGTGTTATGGTGTCATCAACTCGTGACCTCTCGACTTCTCTCACCACCGGATCCGTTTTTCACCGGTGATCTGAAATCGAGAAGTAGCTTAACTTAATGCCGACTTGTATGAAGTCAACTGATGGCAGCCATCAGATCGATATCAGTACAACTGTTAATTTCTAGATGCCTCAATATTTTTGCATGTTTTGCTCCGAAATTTAGAAATATGATAATAATACATCATATTCGAAATGCGTTTCCAATTTTGACGCTGCCTTGAAATAGTCGGAGTTTTCTAAAGCAAGGCAAATAACAATAAGGAAAGTGCGAAACAATATGAATCTATGTTTATTTACTAATTTTTCCTAACGATTAATTCCCGTTTCCTAGAGAACGTTTATTATATACTCTATGCTCAATCTAGTTGAGTGTTTGCTGACGAATTTTTGTGGACAGTGTGTTAAAATATTACATGAGTAAGCTTTCCAATATCACCTTGTTTCCTCCTCTTCTCTCTGGAAGTTACCCTCTTCTCTCTCTCTCTCTCTCTCTCTCTCTCTCTCTCTCTCTCTCTCTCTCTCTGCCTGAGACACACATACACACTCCGACGAGTGAGTGATGAAGACACTGAGGATTTTCTTGGAATTTTATGCTACAAGGTAAAGACCTGTTTCGGAATCCATGTTAGTCACTTAATCATGAAGAATAATAATTTTTCTTACTAATGTGCCAGCCAAGGCTCCCTCTTTCATGAAAAAAGACACGAATTCTCCTTTTGTATATAGACTTTTTCGCTGTTGTTGCTCTTGTTGATGTTGTTGTTGTTTTTATTCTTGTTATTCTTCTATGTAACTAAAGAAATAATGTGCAAGCATAGATTGGAGAGCTGTAATAAACATATTACTAATATGTACAAGTTCCTCTGAGTTAACGCATTATTTCCTTTGTTGCCTAGGAACATAAATTTTGGGAAATCGTACTCAGCACTACTGATTCAAAGGATACTTATTGCAATATTTCCTATCTTTTCTTGAAGTGAAAGCATGATTTTAAGGGTTTAATTTTGTTTTTTCGAAATGTTTTGGAGAATATTCATTTACAAGCCACTTTATTCTAGATGAAGGTGGTAGTGTATCTGATTGCAAAAATTATTCTATATAACGATTTCAGTAATTAAACCTTGTGCTCTAGTTTTTTTTTCCTCCAATTATTTCTCTGGGCGTTTTTTGCTATCTTTGTTATTCTGACACGCGTACTAATAGTTATATTTTCCTGTCTTCTCCCGTATTCCTCAATGATCCAAACCCTGTTTGAGTTGATATTACCTGCATAAATTAGATATTAAATCTGTGGTTAAAAAAAACAAAAATTACAAAACAACTCAAAAGGCTTTTGCAGAAAATCACTTCCAGACCAAATCTAACCTTGATAACGCGATACAAATAGAGCAAATGTTAAAAAGGCCGACGAATGAAATCACCAGGTGTCTACGAATCTATGGCTGTATCTATGGATCAACCACTGGTTAGCGTAAGTAGCCTTTAGTCCTTATAAAAAATAGGTCTGGTCTCCATACTAATGAGTTTATCAGTCTCTGAAAGGGCCTCGTGGCGATTTTGATGCGTTCATTATATGCTCTGATGTAAGCTGATCCCCGCTTGCTAAATAACTGTAGCCTGCCCAGTTTGTGCTGTGACATAGAGACTGGTCTCTGGATGCTTGATCTAGATGGTGAAACTGGAAAAACTTAGCCTTTGTAGTCTTTCATTTCCGATCGGCAAAGTTTTAGTTGTATGCTAAGGAAAACGATTTTGTCCATTCATTTCCAACCCTGTTACAAGATTATTTTCTACAGAGATCTGCAACATCTATTTGTTTCTGGTTGATGTATACATGCTTTGGCATAGTTGGAACTACATGTAGTATATAAGTCCTTTGATGTCATGAAGGTACTATGACACATTTCTTAGGGTGTAGAGTTAAAGCTTAGTTTTTATTGAAAATTTACTATGATCATGAAAGCTACATTATACATGTATATATATATTTTTTATATATATATATATATATATATATATATATATATAGTATATATATGTATATATATATAGTATATATATATATATAATATTAATACCAACCGAGAGCGAGATGATATTTGCACATTTACAACAGGAAATCTGAAGGACTATAAAAAATATACTGGGTTCGCCTATAATATTCTTCAAGATGTCTTAGAAAGCTACAAGTGAAACAGGTCAGAATGTATACAGATCTTAATTTTTGTGTGTGTTACATCTACACACACACACACACACACACACACACACACACACACATATATGTATTACATATATTATATATATATATATATATATAATATATATATATATATATATAATAGATATATATATATCTATATTTATGTATGCATGTATGTATGTATGTATGTATGTATGTGTATATGTATTCAGAAACCACAAAAAGGAAGGACCTTACGCCACCATATTAGATTACATTACATTGTCACATTCTAATCCTTACAATGAAAGGTGGAGCGTCCTATTCGTGTCTTTTAACCCAGTTAATCCTATGCCCTAAGTAAAGGTGAAGATATGAAACGGATCTTGGGTGAGTATTCCCAGTTATATCCATTTTGCATTTCAGTCCGGTAATGGAAATCCAAGCTGCATTACCATGTACTCCTGAAACCAACCATTTTAGCATTTTCTTTTTTATTATCTTGATATTTCCATTTTTGCTGGAGAACACTTACATGACGAAAAATGATATAGGAGAGGAATGCATATGATCCTAGCAGCTAGAAATATTTAGCGTGGTAGCGCATTCACTAAGCGAGCTTTGAAGAGAATCATGTTCTATTAGGACACAATGTCTATGAAGACAAAATAATTTTTTATTTATCGTTGCCAAAAATAGTTTGAGTACATCATACTGCTTCTCGAGTTGTGTTCTCACTGTTTGTGTTAATGGCAAATGAATATATGTTTGAATTTCCATGACGTCGTTGCTTTGGCATGCTTTAGTGTTAAGATATTGTGAAAAACCAAAAAGGGGGGGAAACCTTTGAGATTTACATTGTTTTAAATTATTATTTTTCAACCTTAGGTAACTGTCGTAGGGCCTTCTTAGTTTCCCATCTTCAGTGTCTTAACCTTTATAAATAGTCCATAAAGTTTTGTTTTTCACATTAACAACATTTTCTATGCAATACCGAACTCCTAATTTCATCACAGCTGATTATAATGCACGCACGGAACACTGAACCTTGTAAATACTAATGCACAATTTAAAATCCCCATGTCAACACTCAACAGAAATGCATCTTTTATCGTCGACCCTGTTTTGTTTAAAAATTCGTATTTACAGTTTTCGGAGCTGTTTTCACTCCAAATAAAGAGAAGCTGACGCTGTCAGTTGCACATGCTGTTTTTTAAGAGAAACACGAGTCAACTGTAAAACGAAAGACACGGAAAATTGTGAGTTGTGTACAATTTTGCCTTTAACATTAAACTCTTTCGTTGCTGAAAGCTTGGTCTCCCTTATTACATACGAGAGGAGCCACACCAGGTAACAGCAATTAGGGCGCTTTGCCGTACGACCTTTCATAGCAAATGATAAACATATGGCGCCCGAAGAGTCAATTCCACAATGCAAAGGCAGACATATGGCCATGCTACAGATATCTTCCAGAGGAAGCGTATTACAGGAATTTAGAGTAGGCTCCCTTTTTCCATAATGCTGCATTTGCAAGTAATTCATCAAAGGAACATTTTTTTTTTTTTTACAAATGATCATTGTTGAAGAATAACTAAATTCAATTAAAAGGAGGGGGAATATTAAAAAAAAAAAAAATTAACCCGAACGGTCCATCGAAAGCAATTCCTGAAACACAGCCGGGAAAACTCAGCGGGTTTAAATGGATTCGGAAAATAAAGTGTTCGTCACATCTTAATTGCTTTAGTGGTTCACATCGGTTATTTACATCACAAAACAGAACCTCAGATACGTGACCTCTTCCCTACACGGCTCAAATTGTGGGGCTTATGAATTGAAAAGTATGACAGGCCAATTAGAGGAATTAAATTGGTTCGGAGGTAATTTTATAGAATTTTCCTGTTAGAATAGTTTTTTCCAATTTTTATGCCTGCTCTCAGACGCTACGGTCACTTTCAATTTCGGTTAACAAACGGATGATTTCATTCATTGTTATACAAATAGAAGGTCTGACGACTTGTATATCTAAATAAGCAAGTAACGAGAGAGAGAGAGAGAGAGAGAGAGAGAGAGAGAGAGAGAGAGAGAGAGAGAGAGAGATGCTTTTGTGATCCTCTCGTGGTCTTTGATTGATAGTTAATTATAGCTGATTAATTTAGTAAAGGTCTGGTATTAGATATCTATCTAGATTACTACACTACTGACTGACTGACTGTAACAAAGTGGCGTTGCAGCACTAATGGTCCTCGTCACCTTCTTCGATTTGCTTACTTCTTTCCCTTCATTATCCTTCTATTTCTCTTTTCATCTATTCCCATCGGCCTCTTTTACATACTATATATATATACATATAATATATATATATATATATATATATATACTATATATATATATATATATATATATATAGTAAATATAATTACCATAATTATTTGCTATAGTTTTCCATGACAAGAGATCACAAAGCAAGTAGTTGAACAATAGCAGTTAATATACCTGGTGTGATTTGAATTATCAAAGATAATTACCTATTGTAGAAGGTAATTGCGCATCAAAACAAACACCAAGTTTATTATGTATATTAATAATGCATCAAATGGACGAGCACACAAAGGCCCACATAATTCGACTTCAAAACCAAGATATATGTACCAATTCTCCCAAATGAGTAAGTTGCAATTTTAGACCTCTTATCTATAGCTGCCTGAACTTGAGTATGTGAAATCGTCGATATTCACTAGTATCATTGTAATGGTATTTCCTAAAATATTCAGTGCATGGGTAAACGGTAAATACCCCAGTTATGATGCCCCGCTTCCGGGATTGTCTTTTAACCTCCTTGACCTTTTTCCACCACTTTCTCCTAGGGAGGAAAATAATCCACATCATACCCATTTCGAAATCTATTCATCTCCTTAGTTCAATACCAATCAATAAGACAATTTTCAAGGGAAAATAATTATCACACATTTTCAATCTAAATTTTCTCAAACTTTCCCTTAAAATAAGTGTAGCTTTTTCACGTAACTCTCTTTGCGATTTCGTATCTTATTTGTCATTGAATAGTGTTTTCTGTGTTATTGCTATTTCTTCCTTTTACTGAGAAGCTTAGCTCCCAATTGGAATTATCTTTAAAACAAAATTTGGATATGTTTGGCTGCATAGGTGCAATTTCTCTTTTGTTATTTTCATTTTTAGTTAGTGTGAGCTGCTTATTCTTGTGTCCATTTTTGTAAATACTTTGGGAGGTTAGCTCCTAATTACAGGGATTTCTCAAAAGTTTTTTGTTTGTTTGGCTTCTTAGGCAAATTAATTTTCACGAACACCTCTGTTCTCGATCTTATACTCCTAATTCCCTCTTAATTCTTAAGCGATCTTCAATCTCTCTCTTTTAAGCATCTTCACTCTTGACTTAGTGAACGTTACTCAAATTTGAATATTTTCGGTTTAGGTGTTTCATTTTCACTTCCGTTTTGAGATTTGTGATTTAATGTAAGAAATCACTGGTCTTATTCAACAATAACTATCCAGGTTTTTCTTGACATTCTATTCTTAATGCCTTTGCAATTTTGAGATTTTATCCCTCTTTTCTCTATTTCCTTCTCAATATCTTTAACCATTGCTTCTTGACCAACTAATATTTCTTTCAGAATTTTTACTCTTAGCAAAGCAATGCATTCTCGTTCTTTTCTTTTGCAAGCTAAAGATTACACTTCAGTTGTGGCTTTTCGCTTTTGAACGTCTTTGCTTCTGATTTCTTCGACCCCATATTTTGGTTTAGTTAAAGGATCATATTCTGATATCCTTATCATATTCCTGTCGTCTTCATATGCTTCCTTTCAAAAATACCTTCGTTTGGCCCAAATTCGCGCCTCTGTTGCTTAAACGGTCTTTAATTCTGACTTCATCTCTATTTTCCTATGGGTGTTTTCGACTGCATAATCTCCTCTGGCCCTATTCCGTTCGAATACATCAATTGAGATCTTGAAGCTTATTTGCTCGTGAATAACTTCATTTCATGATTTTTCATTCGTTTTTTTTATTCATTTTATTACTTTTTTTTTTTGCAAAGATCAGCTTCTGTTAGATAGCCGATGATGTCAATGAGATTAATTTGTTATTATTGATTCAAGTTGAATTTTTACAAAAAGGAAAAAAAAAAGTAAAATAACTCAACTTCAGTCCTGAATGTAATCACCCCACGTATACTATGTAGGTAGTTAGTCTTCTATGTCTCTGTATATGTCTGTCTCTGTGTGTCTCTCTCTCGCTCTCTGTCAGTCTATCTATCTATCTAGCTATCTATCTACGTCTTTCTCTGAAGTTCATGATGGAAATTTAATTCGATTTCAGGCCTCTGTAGTGATAGAAGTTACCACTGCTAAAAATTTACCTGGCTTATATTCCCCAATACACACACAAAAATCTCTCCCTCCCCAATTCATAAAGGCGATCTAATTTGATTTCAGGTCAGAAATTCAAACAAAGGACAAACAAAGTTCACAACGACAAACAAACTCTTGATAGCGAATTGAGGCCGAAAGATATTAATTTACCTTTCCTGCATAAATGAATAAAAAAAGAAATGACCGCTTTTCGACATATGCTTTTCACATGAGTGATTCTCTTTAAATGTTTCTCTTCCACCTATCATCAAAGCCGTCTTGTATTCCACGTATTCCACTATGTGTGCCTGAGAGAGAGAGAGAGAGAGAGAGAGAGAGAGTTACCCAATTAAGCAAGGCAGGATATTACCCGGACGTCGTTTCCAAGGTGAAAATGGCAAAGCGTTTGGATTTAAATTCATTAAAAAGATAATTCGACTTCGGCTGCTGCTTCTGTTTTCTCTCTGCCGCTTCTCATGCTGAGTCCAATTTCTCTCCTTTCCCACTCTTGTTTTTTAGCTCTTTCATAAACCTCGCATACAAAGAATCGAGGACGAAACTGCCATTTTGAAATTGCCTTTGAAAGACTTTGAGCTCCGCCCCAGCATCGTAATCTCATTGTCGTGCGTTAGTTACTCGGGAAAATTCTCTCGGCCGAAAAAGGAATTTCGAAATACAAAATAGAAAAAAAAAGGGAAAAAATAGGGGTATGATATAGCATCATGCATGGACATCATAAAGAGAATTACTGGTGAACAAGGGGTGTGGGTCCATGAGCATGTGAAAATGAGACCGAGTGATGATGGACGAGAGATTTTTTTTTTTTTTTTTTTTTTTTGTCGTTAAGTTTGAATTCAAGCCGCAAATTCGCGCCATCAAGAAAATAGTTAGTCATTAAAAGCGGCATGAATGAATTCGTTCAGAAAAGGCTTTGTCTTCTGCACGTTGAAAGTTAAAATGTGTGATTGACACTGAATTGGACGAAACGCAGCAGTTTTTGAAGGCGAGGAAATCATGTTTCGCACCGCAAAATAACCCGGCTGGAATGTCTACCTAGAAAACGAACTGAATACATTAACAACTACCTGAATTAATTAGAGAGAGAGGAGAGAGAGAGAGAGAGAGAGAGGGAAAACCCGAACGAAGTAAAACAGGCCGTGCCTTTTTATGACCGAATTGCCTTGGCTGCATCGGAGCGGGAGACTAGCAAAGATGTACCTTGCCACACTTCACCGGTTCGTTGAATTTTCTGAAACAATAGTTCATCAACATTCGCTGGAAGAAATTTCCTGGTGGGTGCGGCGTGCCACGTGAAGCCGTCGTCTCTCTCTCTCTCTCTCTCTCTCTCTCTCATTCCTTCTTATTTTCCATTTTAATGGCTGCTGCCGAGAGACTTCTAACCAGGCAATGAAATCCAGTTCTGCGACTGGAGTTGACGCAAGACAACGGGCCATCCCCGATCGCAAAACTGGATGCATTGTCTCGCATTCCTATTCAGTTTCTCCGTAACCCCGTCATCCTGTGAGAAAGCTCGATGTTCTAATGAGTGTCATTAGGTTCGCCGTGCAATTACCGCGATGGATGAAGTCAGAGATTTCTATATAACAACGACTTATCATTGGCTCTCAAGTTGATGACGGAAGACGGCATTTGCATTTCAATAAACAAGCTACGACACATTTCGAGAGCTTTGTAACTGAATCCTGCATTTCTTTTCATCGAGGTTAATCTATTGCTAACAGTAACGTTGAAAACAGACCCTCCTTTGGATAACACGAACAGAAATACGTGAGGAACTGTACTCAAGTAAACTGAGAAACACCAACCACTCAACTTAAAACCGCCTTGGAAGTGTACAGAATAAATGCATGGAAATGGGATACCAAATACGAATAAAAGAGAAGAAAAAAAAAGCAAAACGGAGAAAGAATGAAAAAAACAAGCCAAGATAAATCAATCACATTTCTCCAGCACTAATGTGATTCTGTCAAGATTAAAGTAACAGTAAAAACGCCTGAAAATATTCACTTGCGATTAAAAGACGTGATCTCTAAATTCTCTCGGGAAGTGTAACGAATAAAACTGTGAATTCTCTTTTGCTCTTCTTACCTTTGCAAAGTTTAGAATTCCATAGAGGCACAATTCAGTCACAGCAAAGGAAAAAAAAGTTACATTTCTCACGTCTGCTTCAATAACCATTCCCAGGAAAGCTTAGTTCAAGTTTAGATTTCGCTGAAGGACGATTAAAAAGAACATTGCATAAATGAAGGGCGAACCGAGATGCTCATATCTTTGTTTCAAAGACGAATTTCTAATTTTCTATAGTTCTCCTCCAACTAATATGACTGTAAAGCGAGAATGCTATATATCTATTCCTCGATAGCTAGCAAGAAAAAAGTGGCAGACATCTAGTTTCTCATATTCACCTGAATTAACATTCCCAGGAAAGTTAAGTTTATATCTCAGATTCCATAGAGAGGAAAACCCAGCAGAATTCCAACTTCTCACACCTACGCAAATAAACATTTCCACGAAAACTAAATCGTCACTCTACAGTATGCAAGTCAATCTTGCAGTTCGCACTAAGACGAGAAAAAATCGAGTAGATATAAATAGTGAAACGGATGAAAAAAAAGGGGGGGTTAAACGAAGTACTCAGTCAAGCCTCTCTCTTTGCTTACTCTGAAAGCATGTGTGTGAAAAGAGATTTGGCGAGCTTTGTAGCACATCCGAAAGGCAAAAACGAAAAAAATCCAATGCGGCCTGGGTCTGTTATCTTAGCAGTGGTGACCGCATTTCCTGAATGTCTGTGTGTGTGTGTGTGGCGCTTGTTAAAGTGTTTGTTCAGTTGTACACTGCCTAAAAAGTAGGAGAGGCAAGAGAGACCAAAAAGGTAGAGAGAGAGAGAGAGAGAGAGAGAGAAGTAATTTTTTTTTTATAAAAGAAAAATAAAATAATAAACATCTGGAGTACGTTTTTCAAAACCAAGTTATTTGTACTGACCTTCTGCTTATCATTTTCTGTGGTATTCGCTTATATAATGAAGTCACTTGCATCTGTTGTGATTCTTAAGCATATATATATATATATATATATATATATATATATATATATATATATATATATATATATATATAAGTGTGTATGTATATATATATATATATTTATATATATAGTATATATATATATATACTATATATATATATAGTATATATATAGTATATATATATATATATATATATATATATATAGTATATATATATGGTATTTACTAAATAAGGGTTAGTGCCATTACCCTACTTTAATTGTCGAATCGAGGATAAGCCATCCGCACAGAAAACTTCCTCAACATTAGATGCTTTGAACACTTACGCATAATGCTCATTATCGAGCCACCTACCACAAACCTCGCTATAAACAGCCTTCTTGCACAGACACACACACATACACAGACCCCGCCCTTGGATATTAAGGATCTCAGTTACAGCAGAACAACTCCCATATCGTCTACCCTGGAAATTCTTGGTATTCCTCTTATCCTTCTTCCTCCATATTCGCCGAATTATTGTCCTTCATTCTCTCCTTACGACCAAGCCATCTGAAAACACTTGGACTTTAATTAACCTTATGACCAGTTCAGCGTTATATCATATTTCTAATCCTTTTAACGTTTCTACACTCTCCAATTGCTTTGCTGACAACTCATCTTCATAGCGTTACATTTTCATATACCATAGTCATTATCAACACTCCGTTACATAAAGGAGAGCTGGCATAACAATCGGTTTAGATTTCGTAACTGGTACTTCCATATCTATTTTTTTTTTCAAAATCGTTTAAATATACAATTTTACATTACTTCCTCCGTCTACTCTATGAATCATTTCTTCTCTCAGTTTACCAGCATCCACGCCATTTTCTCCATAATACTGAATGACTTAACTGTTCACATTCCTCGGCCTTTTGTATAACCACGCTCGGCTCTATCTTTCTAGTTTCCACTATCCCTCTTACCTTGCTTTCAGGCACATCTACCGTAACCTTCCTCCTTTGACAAACATTTTCAAAGTTTTCCTCTCGTTGATGTATTTCTTTCCACTGAACTCCAAGAAACCCGTTATTGGTGAACAGCATCAAACAGAATTTGCAATCCACTGCCTAATTTCACGGTTTTAATTTGAAAACAAAGGAAGCATGACACACCCTCCTCTCATGTCCACTTTTGCACACGTCACGCAACATACGCTTCACTTTCATCGGCAAACTTTTCATCGCCTTCAGGAAATTACTTTCTACAATATACATCCTGTCCACAGTTTACATTGTATCTCTGTCAATTCTGTAACAGACTTTTCCTAGGTCTATGTATTCCCCAAACAACCTTCTCCATTTACTCTCAAATTTCTCACATAATTTTCACGACAAAAGTTGATTCCTACATTGGTCTTCCTCAAAAGATTTCACCAAACACTCGCGTAAATTGAAGATTTTATGTCGCAACCATTCTTGCAGTTACTTCAGTCGCCTTTAACCTTCTGCAAGGAAAATTCCTTCCTCCCAACCATTTTGTTAGAACCCTTTACGAATACATGCCTTACGCATCTTGCTCAGCCACTCAAGCTCATTGTTAATCACATCTTCTCCCTTGCTACATTTCCCGTCATTTATCTTTTAACATGGCTTCCTCGAATCGTCATCGGTTATTTGAACTGAACTAATATTCGCAAATTTATACTAACTAAATTTTATCTTTGTCGACAAGAGCTTGGATTTAGTTATTGTCATCCCATTTCCTTACCCTAAAAGGCACAGGCTCGAACCTAGTCAGTGTAGGGCACATTTATCGTATAAAATTGTCTTTGGATGTAAATTAATCCAAAGGTGAAGTGAATTCAATATGTATGGTTCACTATTTGTCCGTTGTTATTTCAAAATATAAAGATGCCACGTGTAAAATAGTGTCAAAATAATAAGAGCAGATGAATTAGTTTTGATTCTAAGTATAGAACCTAAATTCTTTCGTTTGTCACGCATAGTATACCTCTGGTACACTAAGTAGTGTTATACCCAATCTTTCACATAGTCACTTTTACCTTCATACAGCGGAAAAACTTTTGCTTTTAATTTTTTCTTCAGATCCTCTCCCTTATCGAGACCTACCTAACCAATACTGTTTCAACAACAAAATCACACAGAAATAACTTGACTTACACAATCAACTTAAAATTTACGCTTACTGTTTTCATTGTCATTCTACCTCTATTCTCTTTTCTACTTTTAATCAGTCTTCTAAAAATTAATCTAATCCACCCAAGATTACATTCACTACAAACAGAGTTTGCTGACACTCTTTCTGTAAAGACTTCTCTCCATAGTGAATAACAGGATGGAAATTTCTTTCTCTCCTTCTTTACTCTATTCTCGCTGTCATTTCACCTGCATATGAGCTCTGTTCAAATGACCAAGTCGTAGAATTTTACAAACTCATCATCTACTCCTTATATCTGTCCTCTCAAATTTCAGCCTATACGTGTACCTTATCTTTGGGTTCAAATGAATAATGATTACTTATACCTCCAGCAATAGCTCTTCTCACAATGGTACATATCGACTTTACCATTTTCACTGAACAAATACATAATCGAGTACGCTCTACTCCTATTATGTAATTTTTGAGGTATAATTATTAACAGTCTATTTTAGAAACCATGTACCATTGACACTCAAACCCCTTTCAGGTCATGACTCTCTTCATTTCTAATTTATTCTTCCTCTGTCTCCTACCTGTGCATTTCAGTCGCTTGTGCAGCCACCCTATTATACTGTTCAAACCAAGTCAGGAACAGCTTAAGGTTCCAAAAACTTTGTTCTATTACGGTACTCTATTCTCTCAGTATTAACATTATTTCTCCTATAAAACTCAATGGCACACATACAGTCCTTCGACAAACATTTGTACTCTTTCACTTGTCTTTTGAGTGTTCAGTCATCACATATACTAGAACCTATTCCATGCTCTGAAGTCTATAGCTACTCCAGATAGAAGCACTCTTTGACCTTTGCAGTTCACTATTCAGTGTCCTTTTACCTTTGTCTCGTTGAGAAGCAAAGTTTTAAGTCTTCCATTGACAAATCAACTATCATTGTTCTCTTTCACAGCATATCCATTCACATTCAGTGGAGGTACATTTTGTACTTTATCTTCTCAATTTTTTTTCAATATCATTAAAGGGTATGAGGCTGTAAACATTGTATCTGAGGCCATTTTATGTTTCAATTAACAAGAGAGAGAGGATGTTACCACTTTCTTTTGACAGCTTTCCATGAGCGCGAAATAGAATGGTTCCAATTGTACTATGAGAAGAGGTTCAGGTGTCTTTAATGGTCCACAAGAGCAGAAATTCTCTTTTGCTTAGAGGTACATTATAAATGTACCCCAAACCACTGACAATACCTAAGAAAGCAAAGTCCAGGTTGTACCAGTTAGTACCACTGCTGTAGACGTACTCAGTATACAGAATGGCTTGACATACGCCGTAGCTTGAGTTGTTTCATTGCAAGCGAGCGAGGCTCATTTATCTCTTTCATTGCATTTCCTCACCAAGGGTTTCACAACCCTCTACTGAAAAAATCTTTAACCACTACCATATCATTTAGATACATACAATGATGATGTAAATGTTTATACGTAAATGTAAAATAATTAACGCATATCTATGCTTACATAAATATACATAAAATATATAGGCATACCACTGCACACTAAGGCTTATTCTTGACTGGAACACAGGCCTAAAAATCGCACAAAATAAAACAAAAAGGTTGTATCCGAAATGAAAGGAAGAGTCAGTTTTAACCCGGCAGAGACGAAAAAGACTGGCACTTCTCTTAGACTGCTGGAATATTGAGAAGGAGCGGACTGACTGATTCAAATAAGTGCATTTTTCATCGGGTGCTTGTGTCTAAATGCCACAGGAGAGAAACCGAGACAGATTACACCAATCCAAGGGGAAGCCGAACGCTCTGTGTTCCGTAGTTCCCCCAGAGACATTCGACATATAAAAGGAAATCGTGACATTCATGCGGAAACAGACTCGATCTCTCACATCTCGGACTTATTTTTGAAAGTCTGCAATATCGTA
>NC_061100.1:144221790-144234290 GCF_015104395.2 Macrobrachium nipponense | reverse complement strand
TTTTTCCCCGTTTCCCTTTTATTCCCCTCCAGGTAATAGTTTTTTTTTTTTTTTTTTTTTTTACCTAGAGTTCATACAAGAGCATCAACCTGTCTGCCGGGCCGGCCTTCGCATGAATTTGAAAAATACATCAGCTTGCAGCTCACATCGGACGACCCCTTTCCAGTTTATTCTGGTCAAAGAGTAAATACAAAGCATGAGTAATTTGCATGGATTACCGGGCAATATCCAATCAAACCGACCTTTGCACAACATCAGTAACAACGCGCACCTGTATCTTGCCATCCGTAAAAAAAAGTAAAAAAAGAAGAAATAAAAAGGATTGAAAAAGGGAAAGATTTCGAAATTTGTGCCGGCTAATACCGTAATCTAATTACTTCATCCCTTCCCGTGATGGTGGGGATTATCGCTTCAAGTTGATGTAGTGTAAAACGCCGAACGCAGACCACTTCCAAACACCTGTTGTTCAGAGTCTAGAGCTCTTGGTGTGACGGGTAAGCTCTCGGTCTCGACACCCGTATGAGGTGGTTATTAATGAATGTCGAGTTAATGTTTTGGTGCCGGCTTTTGTTGTTTTTGTGAACGAGGAAAATGGGAGGGTTGATCGGGTTAAAGGCCAAGAGTTGACGTCATGCTTTACTATTACTATTGCTGTTACTCCTCTTCTGTTTTTCATATGAATGACAAGTAATTCACGAACCCCCTTCTTGTCACTGGAATATGGAAATGATGTGACATCTAAGCAAATTGTCATCGTACTGAATAATAATAATAATAATATAATAATAACTAATAATAATAATAATAATAATGATAATAATAATAATAACTTTATAATAATAATAATCTATTATATTATTATTATTATATTATTAATATTATTATTATTATTATTATTATTATTATTATTATTATTATATTGTGATCAATGCAATTAGGAATCGAATCCAAGCTGATATATTAATATAATTTGACGAAGAAATTACGGCAGACTTCCCTCATCAATAATGATAATAGTTACCGTTATAATCGCCTTGTTAATGACACTGTCAACGATAAAAATATACAATCCAGATCTCTATACTGAGCAAACATTTCAATCATGAATGCCCCCAGTATGAGGCATTTTCATCCAATCCCAATGAGAGCCTGATGCCAGTATAAAAATGACCCATCAAAATATAGCATCGGATTAGATGAAGCTTTCCTTGATTCGCAGAAAGTTTTTTTTATTATTTTTTCTTTAGTTTGCAATAAATCCACAATTGACAAATGCAAGCACGAAAAGTTCAGGAGACCCAGACGATTAATCTCGTGGTACCAGATTCGCAAAAAGCAGATTTTTGTGTCCGTTATTTGCTTGATGAATTTTCATAGGACTTTGCTGGTAATGCCTGGCGTTTAAGGGACTTCGTCAGGATGAGTCATTCGCGCCAGAATTATACTGAATACGGAATTGATTGCCTGGCGCGTTCAGCAATAACTTTAACATTTATTGTGATTGAAAGTACTCTGGCACAGGCTGGAAGTCGTTCGAAATTGCCGCAGATGGATTATAAAGATGATTTTTATGTGATACATTTTTTTTTTACTTTTTTCGGAGATGGGGGGCGGGGGAGGTCGGTGGGGGAGGGGGCACAGTAACGAAATATTTACCTGTGATACAGCACGAGTGGTCATGTGTCTCATCTTTCATCCTCGGCTGAATTTAACACAACTGAAGCTCGTTCGCACCGACGCAAACAAAAAACCGAATGCAATAAATATGAAGCCGTTTCTCATACGAATTAGTTCGTTGATTAGGCGATCTAATCAACCTGAAGTGCTAATCAAGGCTGATTTGATCTGTGGGGCTTAATGCACCTGTTCTTAATGACGTTTTTATACCATGCGGGTTATTCATCTCACCAATCATCTCGATACTTTCAGTTGCATTTTTTTTTTTTGCTCTGGTTCTTCCCCAACCCACAAACCCCTCATCATCCTCCAAGTTTTCTTTATTCATGGATGTCTTTGATTCACCATTGATTTTCGGTTATTTCCAGACCTTTTCGTTCGCTTTTGTAAAGTGATTGTTCGGTATGATCTTCCATCAAGCAATCTTGATTTTAGTCTAAGAAAAAAAAAATTGGAGCACTCATAGATCATTCAGTTTCACCAAGAATACAAACAAGCACTAATTTTCTGACCGACTGCAATAATTATCTTAGTTAATAAGTGACAGATTTATTTGATAAGTGTAAATGAACAATAAGCAATATGATTCTTATATGAATTCAGCTTTGGAGGGAAGTGAAAGTTTCTTTGAACAAGGAAACAGACAAATATTTTAGATTGCTCTTCATTTGTCAGGCAAAAGAAGAAAGGAATGAGAAGACTGGAATGATTTAGGAATAATTTTCAATAAGAAAGAGAGAGAGAGAGAGAGAGAGAGAGAGAGAGAGAGAGAGAGAGAGTAGAGATAAGAGAGAGAGAGAGAGAGAGAGAGTCAGGATCGTAGTTAAGGCAGTATTCCAGTCACCAACTTTATGCATACTTACAAATAAATAAATAAATTATTATATACATATTTATACACATATTACATATATATATATATATGATATATAGATATATAGAATATACGGTAGATATATAGATATTATAGATATATTAGATACAGGAGAGTATATAATATATATATTATATATAGATATATATACACAGATATAAATCTATATCTAGCTATCTATTTCATCTATCTATCTATCTATCGATCAATATATAAGATATATATATAGATATATATATATATATATATAAATTATATATATATATATATATAATATTAATATATTATATATATATATATAGATAGATATATTATAATATATAAACATATAGATATATATATACACACACATATGATATATATATATATATATATATATATATATATATATATATATACACACCACATATATATATATATATATATATATATATATTTATATATAAATATATATATATATATTAGAGAGACAGAGAGAGAAAGAGAGAGAGAGAGAGAGAGAGAATGTGCATTATGCTTCAGCCGACTAATAAGCAGAGTCATAATTCAGAAATGAAATCCAGGAGGGACTGCATACCAATTCTGAAACCTTGGATTAGGCTTCCCGCCCACATTACAGCTATAACCTTTCGGGCGAACTCTTGCTTAAGAGAGAGAGAGAGAGAGAGAGAGAGAGAGAGAGAGAGAGAGAGAGAGAGAGAGAGAGAGAGAGAGAGAAAGGAGATGGCTTAATGTGAAAATGTTCACCGTGGAGTAAAAGATTAAATCCCATCAGCTTAATAAGATTCTCGTAACTAATAACTGAAAAAAAGAAAAAACCGTGAAAATACACTGGTTTCACTAATTATGGCAATTACACGCATTTTGTAATTAATTGCATCGTATTTGTTACAACTGAAGTACTGAAAAAGCTAAATAACTATGTCTTCTTTGATTTCAATAATTTCCAAACTGTTTTTCTCCCGAAAGTTTTAATAAACACCTTCCCAAGGTTACATAAGAGCAACTAAGCCGATTATAAGGAGAGAGAGAGAGAGAGAGAGAGAGAGAGATTAATACGAGGGCAGACCACCAAATGTCTTGTTAAATTTATCATTATTATAATTATCATAACTGCAGAGAGAGAGAGAGAGAGAGAGCGAGAGAGATGAGAGAGAGAGAGAGAGGATTAGTACGAGGGAGAGACCACCAAATGTCTCGTTAAATTTTATTTATTATATATTATCATAACTGCATAAAGAGAGAGAGAGAGAGAGAGAGAGAGAGAGAGAGAGAGAGATTAATACGAGGGCAGACCACCAAATGTCTTGCTAAATTTATCATTATTATGATTATCAAAACTGCAGAGAGAGAGAGAGAGAGAGAGAGGAGAGATTAGCACGAGGGGAGACCACCAAACATCTTGTTAAATTTATCATTATTTTCATCCCGACTGCAGAGAGAGAGAGAGAGAGAGAGAGAGAGAGAGAGAGAGGAGAGAGAGAGATTAGCACGAAGGGAGCCCACAAACATCCTGTTAAATTTATCATTATTTCATCCCACAACAGCAGAGAGACAGAGAGAGAGAGAGAGAGAGAGAGAGAGAGAGAGAGAGAGAGAGAGAGAGAGAGAGAGAGAGAGAGAGAGATTAATACGAGGGCAGACCACCAAATGTCTTGTTAAATTTATCATTATTATTATCATAACTGCAGAGAGAGAGAGAGAGAGAGAGAGAGAGAGAGAGATTAGTATAAGGGCAGACCACGAAATGCCTTGTTAATTTTATCATTACTGTTATCTCAACTAGTTACGCAAAGCAATTCCTAAATATATGTGATACTACACAACTGTCATGTCACACTTTCCATCACGATGCTCATTCATCGTTATCGTTACAACGATAAACGATTCATTATCAAAAATGCAGTATCCTTATTTATTTCTATGACTAGCAGAGAGGAGAGAGGACGATCATCAAAACTGCACCAGAAAAAAAAATCAACTTTATTGAAATGGTGCCCGATCGATACGCCATTAATCTCTTAATGGAAGCCAAGTGGAACAATGCAGAGACTTTAAGCTCGACGAACGTGTTTTCAGGCGTCCCGCATAATTACGACACCTTCTGGGATTATGTCAATAGTATTCGCCCCTCCCCATAAAATTCCTATCATAACTCGTTTTTCACTTCATACGCGTATATTTATCTATACTTATTTGTATGTACGAGATGCTGTGAGCTCGCTACAAGCGAAACACAGACCCCCCAGGCCACACACATTCTCTCTCTCTCTCTCTCTCTCTCTCTCTCTCTCTCTCTCTCTCTCTCTATATATATATATATATATTTATATATAGTATATATATATATATTATATAATACAAATATATATATATATATATATATATATATACATATATATATATATATATATATATATATATATATATATACACATACATATATATATATATATATGTATATACATACATGTATGTATATATACTATATATATATATAATATATATATATAATATATATATATCATATATATATTATTGACTTCTGTCTAATTTTCTGTATTTCCGATGTGGTAGGAAGAGACCCTTAATGCACTACAAAAGGCCAAGTTTTATGATATAGATAAATGATCCAGTTAGACTTATCACACTTTTTATGGCAGTTGTGTTTCACTTTTTCACTCTCTCTCTCTCTCTCTCTCTCTCTCTCTCTCTCTCTCGCTCAATGCCTATGTACACTACTTGCATGGCTACTTAATTCTACTCTTCTCGAAAAGTTTATTATTACCCTATGTTTCTAACATGGATAATTGTTATGGTATCTCTCAGTCTCTCTTTAGCCTCTCGTTTCGGCCATGTGGGGTCGTAGTAACGTCTTTAACATTGATACGAAATGTCAGCTAAAAACGAGTGATGAGTCACGTGAAGAAAAGTACTTCTTGTAAATTTAGACCATCATGCAAATAGTAAGTTACAAATCTACCCGGAGCAATTATGCATAACATTAATTCCTTTAAGAGCTGATGACTGGAATGAGTTGACCAATATACAAGAAATAGCTCAGAAAGTTTGCTTGACTTTTAAAGCCATTCTTCTCAGGCGATTTCTTCTTCCTGGTATCTGTGATGTTAATCTTATCCTCATACTATCTTCATATCCTCTGGATAAATTTCAAATCATATGATAAGTTGGATATTATGGGGCGCCGGGGAGAATGTCCAGATAAGCACTAGCATTGATATACTGCTGGAAAGCTTCTAATTGCATATCTAATCGTGTTTGCCTACTCGGGGAGTAAGCCTACATACTGCTTTGTTGTTGTTGTTGTTGTTCTTGTTAGGATGGGTAGGGAATCCCTATGGAAAAGCCTATAAAGTTCTGAAATAGGTGTTTTGTATTAAAGATACAAGAATCTTAGGACAGGATGTTTATGATTTTTTAATTAGAATGAATATGTAAACAATAAATAATGTGCATATTAAAGTGCAGAAAATTTATTTTTGATAAATTATAGCGTGTTTATTTTTAATTTTTGTTGGTGAAACAACGCTCTATTTGACTGTATATTTCAGCACGCTCCCCGAGTAAGCTGGAGGTCGGATCACGCCTTGTTTCATTTAGAAAGGGTCTTGAAAACAAAAATAATACCTTGTTCATCTTACCATCTTACCGAAAGGGGAACATTTCTATCTACTTCTTGTTGGATTTTGATTTTTAAGCTCTTGTAATGACACCTTAAATTTAGATCGTCAGTTCTTGGTAGCTAATATACAGGTAGAGTGGGGTATAAAGCCCCTGTGAGGTAAAAGGCCTCCCCCTATTTTCTTGCTTATTAAATATCATAGTAACTTTGTCAGCTGATCAGTGCAGCAACGCCATCTGCCTGAAGCTCTCTGTACCAAACAGCTAGGAAGAACTAGAATGGGAAACCGCCAGCACGCATTCTTCTTCTTTGGACACATTTCATGTAAGTATGCGTGCTATATCAGGGATATTCTGTACGGATATCTTGTCAGTAAAATCAGTACTTTAACTACAGACACTTTAAATGAGAATTAAGCAATATCTTGCACTGCAATCCAGACTGGAAAACTTAATTGGAGTACAGGTGGAGTTTGTTTCATAAAATATGGCATGTGAGGTAAAAGGCCCACCACGCTTTGGGGCGAGAAGCCCAGGTGGGGGCATTTCACCCCCTCTTATCAGTTGGACGTGTAACCAGTGGTGAAAGAGCACAGACTACAACTTATTTGTGCAATGAACGCATCTGAAGTTTATCTTCCTCCTATATTTATATTTGCCCGTAAAAGGATGACTCCACTACTTATAATGGGCAGTCCACCTGTATCAATTGCTAGATGCACAGCAAATGGATGGTCTAATGCAAATGGATGGTCTAATGCTGGTTGTTTCGTAAACTGGATTACATCACTTTGTCAAAATTGTTAAGCCAAGTCGAGCAGAAAAGCACATTATAACTCTAAATGGCCACCACAGTCACAGGACTTTAGCCAGAGTGAATGGAGTAATGTAAAGGAAATTAGTCTACCTTTCTTTCTTGTATCATTCTCGTTCTTATGTAAAATTTATCATTTATTTCTTTTTGTGCTATTCTTGGTGCTATATAAAGAAAGCAAATTTAATCTAATTCAGCTATTACAGCTGTCATGTAGAGGAAGTGTCATTTTATTTTATAATTTTGCTAATTTCAGTTCCAATAAATACCAAGAAGTTCCTAGGTTTTACGAGAAACTTAGAATTCTAAGATTAATTACTGTATATTTCCCAACACTATTCTTGAATATTTTTGAGTGGAAAGTTGTTTTTATATTTAGCAAAATTATACGCCTATTTTTCAATAAAAAGGATTGTTTTCATGAAGTACCACAATATCTTAGGTATGGGGCAAAAAGCTCCCACCCTTGGCTTTCTACCCCACCCATGGGGTAAAAGCGGCCCCCCCTTTTTTTTAGGTCATGTTTTTACTATCCTAAATTGCTAACAGCTTCTCATGATTTTGATCGTTGATACACCAATAACAAAGCTTTCTAGAAATATCTCAATTAGGTCAATGGCTGTAATAATGTAGACAATATAAGCATTTCTCCCTAAAGGGGGCTTTTTACCACACTCTCCAATGATATAGAAAGCAATTAGTAATTTGTGATGAATTTTTTGATAAGTTAAGTTACTAGTAGGACACATCTGACGATCGATATTGTTGGAGTTTGATCAAGGTGATTCTGATGCTGCTATTAACTCAGTCAGCTTTGTAGCATTCCTCTATAATCTTATAATCTTTACAACAAAGTATTACTTACATATAACAGAACAGTTATTACTGATGGTACCTTGAAGTGAGCCCAAGTCCACAATATCTTGCATTCTACAAGTGGTAAAAACGTAGAAATGATATGAGTTGTATCATGTGGCAAGATATCAGTCGGAATCTAGGAGTGCGGCAGCAACGATCATGTTTTGTGACATTCCATGACCTTTCTCAACTGGAAACATTAGCGTAAGTTAGAGCACTGCGCAGGTGATTGAACTCTTCCTAAGAATATTATTCTGTTCCAAGACGAAATGAAGTAGTTGCTGATCTTAACTAGGTACTGCAGTCATATAGAATAATCGTATTGATTGGTTTCTAGTTGACATTTGGTCACTATTATAGCCTCCAGCTCCTACCGGATTTCTTGGATATCGAATAAGGTCCTTGGCTTTCCCATTTCTGTAATGAGATATTGCACTAACTATCACGGTACCAGTAGTTATTTTTAGTTATTATAAGATAATCTGTTAATTTGAGACTTTAAGGGAACGAGTTATTGTATGGACGATAATAAACCATGGAAATTTTTTTTACAAAGTTGCCGGATGTGATATGTGCGTCGTTCAATCAGTTGCTTTGGCAGAGTGTGAATGAAACGGTGGCGCCGATGTAGAATTGATTGGTTTATTTAGTATTTGATACTGATATTGAAATAACTGACCATACAATATACATAATTATATATATATATATATATTATATATATATATATATATATATATTGCAACATCATTTACTCGCCTCCGCAAGAACTCAGAACCATTCCAACTCAAGAGAGGAGTCAGACAAGGTGACACAAGCTCACCCAGACTATTTACTGCCTGTCTGAAGAGAGATTCCGACAACTCAACTGACAAGAAAAAGGAATCAGAAGAGATGGAGAATAAATACCTAAGTCACCTAAGATTTGCTGATGACATCATTACAGTTGCCTCCACCAAAGAAGAGCTTCAACAAAAGCTCACCGAGCTAAATGAAGAAAGCAGATCAGTAGGCCTCCACATGAACTTTCGTAAGACCAAAGTCATGAGCAATAAATACACTGAAAATGCAGATGACGTACTTGAAATTGAAAGTCAACAAATTGAGGAAGTGGACCACCACATCTACCTTGGACAAGGAATCTCTCTACATGACGCCTCCAAAGACAGCGGAAAAAAAAGAAGAATAACCCTCGGTTGGAAGGCGTTTAGAAGAGCCAGTACAGTGACAAAATATAAGAAGATTCCTATCATTCAAAAAGGAAAGTTTATGATCAGTGTATCCTCCACATTGTCACCTATGTGGGCCGAAACATGGAATCTAACAAAAAAAGCTTTACCTTAAATGACGAACAATGCAGATGGCACATGAGAAAATTATGCTAGATCTAACTTGGAAGTACAGAAAAAGAGCTAAATGGATACTTTAAAAAAACTAAAGGATATCCTTGAAACCATCAGTCAGCTCAAGACGAACTGGGCGGGGCACATTGCCAAGATGACAGACAACACATGGACATCTCCAACAACCTTCTGGACGCCCCGAGGATACACAAGAAACCGAGGAAGACGAAAAACCCGCTGGCGAGATGACTTAGACCGACATAAACGACAGTGGCACAGAGCAGCGGATGATAGAAATCTGTGGAGGAACCTGGCGAAGGCCAACAAATGACTTTTGAAGGCTGAAATGGTGTTGGTGATGATGGCACACACACACACACACACATATATATATTATATAATATAATATATATATATAATACATATATATATATTATATATATATATATATATATAAGAATATACGTATTAGGTCAAGGGCCAAGCGGTGGGACGTATGAGGTCATTTGACGCCAAAACGGAAATTGACAGTGATAGGATTTGAAATGTAACAGGGGAAAACCGGCAGTTGTTAGGAGAGCCTGTAATGTAAGATAAAAGAAAGAAAATATGGACGGAGGTAAAGATAAAGGAATAAATATAGTAGATATATGTATATGTATATATACGCAAAAAAAAAACACACACACACACACACACACACAGATATATATATAATATATATATATTATATATATATATATATATATATATATATATATATATATATATTGATATGAGAGAAAAATAGAGAGAACTAGCTGCTTTCCTGGATACCACAAAATAAGATCCTTTACCAATTTCTTAAAATTAAATTCCAGTCACTCATGTAACGACTTTTATTTTTTGCTTAGGCAATATTCTTTTTTTTTTTTTAATCAGTGAAGTTAAAAAGTGAAACAGATTATGAAATGGTAAACAAAGTTGTTGCCGAGTCCTGATCTTTTTATGATTATTTTTCTCTTGTTTATCTCACTACAATTCCATTTCCGTTTTCCAAAAAGGGAGCTTTGTTTTATTTCTATTTATTACTTGTTTTCCATATGAATTCAACATATTCTACAATAAGTGCAATCAACTAATACCTCTTTTGGAGAGAGAGAGAGAGAGAGAGAGAGAGAGAGAGAGAGAGAGAGAGAGAGAGAGAAAGTCAACGTATTTTCCATAATAAATGCAATCAACTAATACTTTTTTTGGAGAGAGAGAGAGAGAGAGAGAGAGAGACGCACACACACACAAGGAGTTACAAGAATTAGGATGTCTCAAAGACTTGTTAGTCCATCCGAGGAAACGTGTGCTCACTTATCTCTACGAGCAGGTTTTACTGTGCATTCACAGTGTCCGAATGATTTTGTATAGCTTTCTTTTAAACTCTTCCACACTGTTGCTAGTTACAACGTATTTTCGTATTTTCTATAACAGATGCAATCAACTAATACTCTTTTGGAGAGAGAGAGAGAGAGAGAGAGAGAGAGAAGAGAGAGAGAGAGAGAGAGAGAGAGAGAGAGAGTCAACGTATTTTCTATTTATAATGCATCAAACTAATACTTTTTTGGAGAGAGAGAGAGAGAGAGAGAGAGAGAGAGAGAGGAGAGGAGAGAGTTCAACGTATTTCTACTATAAATGCAATCACTAACACTTTTTTAGAGAGAGAGAGAGAGAGAGAGAGAGAGAGAGAGAGAGAGAGAGAGAGAGTCAACGCATTTTCTTTTATAAATGCAATCAACTAATACTTTTTTGCAGAGAGACGAGAGAGAGAGAGAGAGAGAGAGAGAGAGAGAGAGAGTCAACGTATTTCTACTATAAATGCAATCAACTAACACTTTTTTGGAGAGAGAGAGAGAGAGAAGAGAGAGAGAAAGAGAGAGAGAGAGAGAGAGTCAACGTATTTTCTACTATAAATGCAATCAACTAATACTTTTTTTGGAGAGAGAGAGAGAGAGAGAGAGAGAGAGAGAGAGAGAGAGAGAGAGGGGAGAGTCAAACGCATTTTCTACCATAAATGCAACCAACTAATACTTTTTTGCAGAGAGACAGAGAGAGAGAGAGTCAACGTATTCTCTCCTATAAATGCAATCAACTAATACTTTTTTGCAGAGAGGAGAGAGAGAAGAGAGAAGAGAGAGAGAAGAAAGGAGAGATCAAGTATTTTCCTACTAATATAATGCAATCAACTAATTAACTTTTTTGGGAAAGAGAGAAGAGAGAAGAGAGAGAGAGAGGAGAGAGAGAGAGAGAGTCAAGCGCAATTTTTCTACTATAAATTCAAACCAACAATACTTTTTTTTTTGAGAAGAGCAGAGAAGAAGAGAAGAAGAGAGGAGAGAGAGAGGAGAGAGAGACGAGAGAGAGATAAGAAAGAGGAGAGAGAGAGAGAGAGAGAGAGTCAACGTATTTTCTACTATAAATGCAATCAACTAATACTTTTTTGGAGAGAGAGAGAGAGAGAGAGAGAGAGAGAGAGAGAGAGAGAGAGAGAGAGTCACGCATTTTCTTTACATCCATAAAGCAAACCAACTAATACCTATTTGGAGAGAGAGAGAGAGAGAGAGAGTCAACGTATTCTCTCCTATGAATGTAATCAACTAATACTTTTGTGGAGAGAGAGAGAGAGAGAGAGAGAGAGAGAGAGTGAGAGAGAGAGAGAGAGTATAAGCTGTACAGCCTTCCTGAAAATTATTTTTAAATTTTTTTTTCACTATTATTGATTTAAATGATATCAATTATGAAGACGGTATTTCACCACTCACAGAATTGCCGAGAGGCAATGCAGCCACTGACCTAATGACCTCGGTGACAAAATTGAGACCATTTTCGCCTAACATTTACGCCAACAGAAAAAAGTGGAAAATGCGTTATCAAAATCAATCTATTTCGAAAAAAAGAAAAAACGGAAATTATTTGTAATTGGGAAAAACCAAATTCCATTTTCTATTAAAAGCAGTCAGTCGGTTATAGAAATATATTACATCTGTCATTTTCAATATTCTATGACCATAGTGAAAATGTGAAATATTAGTTTGTGTTTAATATTCAGTACAGTATGAAAAGCATTTTGATGAGTGCTCTGATAATAACAGATTGGCCAGACTACAATTCGTTCTTTGAAATGATGTTTTTTATTGAGCGTAAGTATATTTTCTTTCATGTTATAGTACAATGGCATATCCAGCTTTACATCTATCTGCAAACCTGTATCACTGTCTGTTTATCTATCATTTTGTTTTAAAGTGTCCTATATTATATATATATA
>NC_061100.1:144214290-144216790 GCF_015104395.2 Macrobrachium nipponense | reverse complement strand
TTATCTTTTTTTTTAAATCAGTTGTACCACCATCAAAGACAGATATTATTATATGCTCAATTCCCTTTGTATTTCTGCGACGGCTCACTGATAGCTTGTTGTGTAATTGACTGATTAATTCATTACCATAAATCACAATTGATAAACTATAATTTACAGTAACATTTACAACAGCATTTACAACTGCAAACAAAACCAGTTTCGTGTCTCTAGCAGCTCAACAAAGACCTGAAAGGAACGTGCTACAAATTTCGTGAAATGAATGACATTATCAGTACTCTGACCTACTGTATAATAAATGAATGACAACCTACGACGCATTCATTACAAGCTCCCATAGTTCCTATGTCCCAAATTACCATTCTAATGACCAGAGTTACCAAGGCGTCAGTACATCTCTCAAAGTATCCGTCACCACTGAGCGATACCACGACCGGGGGCGTCTCGCGTATTTCGAACATCAAAGGAAAAATCAACATAAAAGTATTTGACTTCCAAAAAGTGACGTTTCCTCGCCTGACAGAAGAGAGGAATGTAATGATATCCCAGACAGGAGTGTCGTCGAGGAGGTTCCTTTATGAATGAATGAATAAGTGGAGGGATGAATAAGGAATCTACGACTGAGCTGAAATGGGAAATAATGAATGAAAGGAAAGTAACTGAAACGATGGAAGGAATGTCAGAAAAGGGAAGAACAAAATGAAAATAATCTAATTGTCGCAGTTGAGTGAATGGACGGAAAAGTATTGATGTAACACGATATGTTATTCATCAACTATTCACCGACATTTGGATATTGTCTCGAGCATGTATAATATGGCGGACAAGATATAGAGAGCTACAAAGACAATAGATTTGTTTCTCTAACGCCTCAGTGACGTGGTTGGTATGGTGTTGGCGTCCCAACTCGGTGGTCGCGAGTTCGATTCTCGGCCATTCCATTGAGAAGTGAGAGATGTGTATTTCTGGTGATAGAAGTTCACTCTCGACGTGGTTCGCAGGTCACGTAAAGCCGTTGGTCCCGTTGCTGAATAACCACTGGTTCCATGCAACGTAAAAACACCATACAAACAAACAAGCAAGCAATTAATGATGGACTTTCTTCCTCAGCGGATATTGTAGGCCAGTGCACAGGAGAAAGCTAACAATTCCAGTTGTCTACATTCAAGGAAATGAAAGATTACAAACGTCTGTATCTTCCCTCTATCCAGTTACAGGAACTGTTTCTCGTTGCGTCTGTATTGTCTTCTCACTTCTCAGCTTAATCCCACTTCAATATCGCCTTCGCTAATGAAACCTACAACTTCTTTTTAAAGCACTTCAAGGTTTCGTTTACTCTCAGACTTATATAAAAAAAAAATAATAATAATATTCAGAGGAACTCAAGAGACGATATTAGGGTAAAAAAAATCGTACTTTTCTAGCATATCTTTATTCCCCCTTTGCGGTTGGTATTTTTCATAATGAAAGTTCTTGTCTCTATTTGAATTGTTGGATATTTCATTTTTCATATTAATTTTTGCAGTTGATATATTTGGTATATTTCCATTAGAGGATGCTTGTGTGATTCGTTTTGTGTCTTCCGCTTGATACGATGGCAATTAATTCCGCTAAAAGAGAAATAAATATTCGACTGAAGAATACGAATTCATTTCGCCCTCTTTCTTTTCGTCTATTTTTCCCTTTTATCGTTCGTACATCTGTTTCGCTACCGTTCCTTTGTGCAATTCTTAGTTTCCTTCCTCGCTTTGTGAGGCTGGACAGCTACGAGTTGATTTCCGTACTCCCTTCCTGTGGCGTTTTGCTGCCAATTTCAGTTTCTTTTGTAGCAGGAAGTTACAGCGCGTATGTGCTGTGAATTGAGCTTACTAATTGCTAATGTCACGGACTCTGAATATCGGAGAGATTTGATGTCGTACGGATTAAATACAGTTTATCTATTACTGCCAAAACGTTTTTTTTTAATCTTATTCTATATAGTTTCAAGGATATTCAATTGTTTCTGTAAAAATCATAGATATTTATAACTGAAAGTTATAAACCAGACATTTGGAAGTGTGTGTCAGTCCTTACCTTACAGACCTTACATCTTGTTCGGGTTGCCCCAGTTCCCTCAGTGTGAGGCACCTCTAATGTCTACCAGAGAATTGCTAATGCATCTTCCGGTATATTTTGCATCTTCCAATCTTGGAATGTCTGGGGTACAGGTTAGATATTTATCGAGCTTATTCTTAAAAACATCTACGCTCATTCCTGATATATTCCTCAGATGAGCTAGCAACGCATTGAATAGACGCTGCATTGTCGTTGCTGGTGCGTAGTGGATGTCCTGTGTGCTTTCCTTATTTTTCCTGGTATAGTTTGGGGCACTATTGATCTACCTCTGCTTGCTCTTTCTGATATTTTTAGCAATTCCTTCTATCTGTTTCCATGCCTGAATTATCATGTGGCGTTCTCTTCTCCTTTCTAAACTATATAATTTTAAAATTTGTAGTCTTTC
>NC_061100.1:144204290-144209290 GCF_015104395.2 Macrobrachium nipponense | reverse complement strand
TATGGAACATACATCCTGCCTATATGAACTCTCAAGAGAGACTGAGAACATCCAGCCCTGTGATTGGCTTATCAACAGACAATCAGGAGGTCGTAATGGACTGGCCTAGACATCAAATGCACGGTTGATGTCAAGGTATCTAGAGAAAGAGGTAACACAAACCAAAATATGGTTTTTACCCATTTGTTTTTTAAGCTTTGCAATAATAAAAATAGCTTCGTAAGTTTAAAGAAAAGTTTAGATTTTTTGCTGCACACCTGATACTGATACTAACAATAATTAAAAAAAAACAATAAAAAACAAGCCGTAATTGAAAACTACTTCTTTGTCCTGATTGGCTAGCTATTAGTGACGTCACTAAGCTCCTCCCCATTTATACCATGCTCGTCATCTTTTAGTAGTCAATGCAGGAAGGCGATCTTTTTAACAATGTTGACATTTTAACATTGCTAAATTAGTCTTGTGCCACATAAATCAGACAAACATAATGAAATTTGTAGATTTACATTGCTTTCCAAGAAATATTCCCGTAGGTGGCGTCATATCTGTAGATGACGTCTTCATCCGTTTAGCTGACGAATTTCTGTCACTCAGGGTTGGAGTAATTACATTATGCTTTATAATAATTACAGTTACAATTATAGTTATCAGTTGTATTATCAAATTACAATTACAAAAAAAAATTAACATTAAATAGAAATAATTATAATTACTTTAAAAATGTGCAATTAATTACATTTCAATTACATTACAATTATAAATACAACAAGCTTGCCGTGATAGGATGAAGCATGACCAAAACATGTTTTGGAAAGAAAGAGCTAACGAAGTTGAAGAAGCTATGGAAATTGGCGAGAGCAGGGCTATGTTTGCAAGCTGTGAGATTCTTGAGGAACGCAAGCCAGAAAAAGTTTGGAGGGAGTGATGGCATGTTGGGATGAAGATGGAACTTGGTCACAGACGAAATGGAGAAAAGGAATCTGTTTGCAAGGTATTTTGAAAGACTCCTAAATGTTGATACTACCGGTAGGGATGAGTGCATTGCAGATTTAAACGAGGCCCTGGAGGTACAAGAAGAAGACATTAGTGAAGAAAAGAGAAAGAGGCCTTAAAATCTGTAAAAAAAATGGAAAAACTGCTGGCGTGTGCGGATAACTGCAGAGATGCTAAAAGCAGGAGGACGAAGGATGATAGAGGCATTACGAGTTGTTTTAGCCATAGTTTGGTAGAACAAGGTGGTTAACCCAAGTGATTGGAAAAAGGCAATTATGATTACCAATATATAAAAATAAGGGAAGCAAAAGGGAGTGTGGTAACTATCGGGGCATAAGTTTACTGTCAGTCCCAGGGAAGATATTCATGAGAGTAATACTTAACAGAATAAGACCTATAGTAGAAGAGAAACTTAGAGAACAGCAGTGTGGTTTTAGAAGTGGAAGGTCAACAGTGGATCAAATTTTCACCTTAAGACAGATAATTGAGAAGAGATGGGAGTATGCAAAGCCAATATTCTGTGCTTTTATAGACTTGGAGAAAGCGTATGATTCAGTATGGAGAGATGGAATGTGGAGAGTGGCAGAACACTATGGTTATACCACTGAAAGTGATAAGGATACTAAAGAACTGGTACCAAGGAGTGTGCAGCTGTGTACAGCTGGATGGACAGCAAAGTGAATGGTTCCCAGTTGGAAGTGGGCTAAGACAGGGATGTGTTATGTCACCCACCTTGTTTAATGTATATATTGACCATATAATGAGAAGAGTGATGGAGAATGAAAACAGAGGGGCTAGTATTGGTGGAGAAGTTGTATGGATTTGGACTTTGCTGATGATGTTGCGTTGGTTGCTGATACGTGGCTGGTGCTGGTAGGTATGGTAATGAGGATGGAGACAGAGACACAGAATTTTGGCTTGAACATCAGCACAAGAAGAGCGAGATCATGGTTGTGAGTAAGGATGATGATTGGGTGCACATGGAGGATATGACAATCAGAGGACAGGAACTCAAGCAAGTTGAGAAGTTTGTTTACTTGGGAAGTGTGGTAACAGCAGACGGGAGGCAAATTGAAGATATACAAAGAAGAAAACTAGGAGCAGCAAGAGCTTTTGAGGTTCTGAGAAAAAACGTTTGGTCGAGGCATGAAATCAGCTTGAGAACTAAGATGAGAATATTCAATGCAGTAGTACTACCAGTCCTGATGTATGGCTCGTCCACCTGGGCACTGACCAGAACAGAGGAGAAAAGGTTGGATGCTTTTGAGATGAAGCTGCTGAGAAGAATACTTGGCATTAAATGGGATGATTATGTTAGAAATGAAGACATCAGGGTGAGATTGAGGCAAAGGCCAGTCAGTACCAGGTTGAAGAGGGGAAGGCTGAAATGGTTTGGACATGTTGAGAGGATGGAAGAGAATAGAGACCCCAGGAGAGCACTGAGAGCAGTACAAATAGGAAGAAGACCGCTGGGTAGACCAAGAACGAGGTGGATAGACATAATTGTCAGGGATCTTGAGGATGAAATCCAAAACTTAGAGGAAGCGAGGGAAATGGCTCGGGATAGAGACAGATGGAGAGAAACTGTATCAGCCTTATGCCACTGGCCAGTGGCGGGAAGATAAATCTAAAAAAAAATCTTGCCGTCAATGCATAGCCCTAGTGTAAATGGGGCGTGGCCTAGGCAGGCAAGAGATCCCGACTAGCCAATTTCCTTTGTTCTAGATGCAACCACCTTACTTATAACCACCTTCGTTGACGTGAATCTACTATAGTGTGGTACTATTAATTTTCAAGCAGTTATGATGTCTGTTGCATTAAAGCTCCAGTAAAAGAAAATCGAATAGGAAACCAGGAAGAAACAAAAGCCGAATATACATAAAAGTTATATATTTTCTTTAACATACTGAAATAAATAAAGATACAAAATCTGGGTGAATATTAGAAATATCTCGGCCCCATCCCCCAGACATATGGATATCCAAAAGGAAACATTGAATGACCTCTTAGTTTAGTTTAATAGTTTCAAAGTATTTCTCGACTCGATTTCCAGCTAAAGCCTTTGAAACAGAATTTGGAATGAAGCCAAGAATTTACTTTTTTTTTTTTTTTTTCTTTTTCTACGGTGGGTTTCGAACCGATTTCAAGGGGAGAAATGCTTTCAGGTTTTAAACCACTACGCTAAGTTGCTGAATGAGATAAACGTGTAGTAAATTTAATTTGTAAGGAGAAATTGCATGTCATTATAATATATATATATATATATATATATAGTATATATATATATATATATATATAATATATAAATATATATATGTGCGTGTGTGTGCCAGTAAATAGCAAAGAGGACACAGGAAAAATAAAAGATGTAAGTACCGAGCGATGTCGTATTGATTCAAATATTTCCAGGGTACCTTGTAAACGTGGTAAAAGCACTGATTCTGTCCTATTTGATTTTCATTTTGGTTCAGCTGTACTACACATATACTATATATTTACATAATATACATGCTTGCATTCATACGTACATACACACACATTATATATCATATATAAATTATATATAAATATATATATATAATATATATATATAGTATATATATATTAATATATATATGTGTGAACTATAACTTGCCTCAGCCCGGCGGTCGAAGTCTCTGTCTTAACATTGTTTCTTAACCAGGAAGCGGTTCGAATCCTGTCGGGACGAAGCAATTATCAAGTATGACTCCCTTTGGCTGAAAGTTATTCCCAAGGGTTCGTCAGCTGGATATTAAACGACATTTATGACATAACTTTGTTTGGAGTATATATATATATATATATATATATATATAATATAATATATATAAGAATATATATATATATATATATATATATATATATATATATATATACCATTTAGATCCTCCGTACAAAAGACAAAGAATACTCATTTTATGCTGATCAACAAAGAAGCCACAAGTCCCTCGCTGGACTGACAGTGCATATGATTGACATTTATATGTTTGATATTCATTCGGATGTATCTATGCTTATTTACACACTGTTATCTCCATGAGCGGTATTTAGTCAGCAAACAGAATGTTTACGATTCCCGAAGCGAAATTGTTCTAGAACGGAGACAGTGCAAAAATCGCCTTGTATGCATACTGCATGTGGATAGTGAAGATTTCCGAAAATGCACTGAGTATGCGCATTATAATGGTAATGCACTACTGGCTTGCATTCGTATGGAACATATTGTAGTCTGTCTCTCTCCTATTTACGTTAAACGAAAACCAGACAAGAAATAATAGATGGAAACTAGAGCTGAAGACATACTACGCATCCCATTGTGGAAACTTCTTTACATACAAAATATGTGACACTGGAATAGACTGCCACCAGAAGTTCTAAACAGCAACAGTGTGGAAGAGTTTAAAAGAAAGCTAGACAAAATCATGAGGACACTGTGGATGAACAGTAAAACCTGCTCCTAGAGATAAGTAAGCACACGATGTCTCCTCGGATGGACTGAGAAGTCTTTGAGATATCCTAATCCTTGTAACTCATTGCAATTCCCTCTCTCTGACTTTGTATGACTAATTTTTTAACTGACAATTCCCTCAAAGGGAATGTGTCGAGAACGACACGCCCTCCTTTCGTTAGAATCTATTCCATACATCTAGCGGCTAGATGTATGGAATTTGCACAAAGTGTGAGATTTCAAGCTTCATGGATCTGACACTTAAAGAATACATAAGGGAGACTAGATCTCAAGAAACTGATGGTTGCATTTTCTTGTGATGTTTCTGGGGAAACACATGACTGCGGCTCTTCCTATGGAACATTTTTGTATAAAAATGATATCTCTTTTCAAACTGTAGGTGTATTGTAGGTTTACCATTGACAGACAAACTCATTCGTCGTCAGCTGTATAATGATCGGAAATTCCTAAAACATTTATTATCATTTGTACGACGATTTTTATCACGACCTGCTATAGCATCAACAATCATCAGATG
>NC_061100.1:144196790-144199290 GCF_015104395.2 Macrobrachium nipponense | reverse complement strand
CCTTAGGCATCTTTCCCCGCGCATGCTCGGCGCGAGACACGTAATCCAGGCTATCCTTCTCAATCCGGTATAAGACGCGTTATAAGTTCAGATTTGTTAAGGGGAAGAGCCATTAGGAATGAGATCTCCTTGACTGTCACAATAGTTGAGACTTATCTCCTTGGGCAATTTCTTTTCGACTAATGGCTCGAAGTACATCGCCTGTGGGAAACATTATGACGGATGCGACACTTCGGAGGAAGAAGAATAAGATGAAAAAAAAAGGCGAAGATTTGTTATGAAATACGCGCTCGTTATTTTCAGGAAAGCAGATGAAAAAGGGGAGCCAGTTCATCTTCTTTGGAAAACAAAGTGTAAATGGGAAAGTGTTGAGGAGACGCAGCTCTGCGTTTTGGCAGTTTTGTATTGGGTGATTTACATTAGTTTTCCAGTTAAGTTTTGCCTCCCACGGAAATTTATTTCTCTCTCTTATTCGTGGATTTTGCAGCAACCAGCGATAATTGCATATTACGAGCCTGAAGTTTAGCTTGGAAAGCACCGCTCCGAAAGAATTACTATTCGGCATCTCCATTTTCAGCATGCCATATCCATCATTTCTTTTTCATGATATTTCTGAGCAGCATGAAAGTAAATAGCATTCTTAAACCTTCTTGTAGCTTATTTGACAATGCGAGAATTAATTCCTTATCCTTATGCCACTTGAATACCACAATCATCCAAAGAATCTATGAAATCCAACATCATTCGTTAATATATGGTAAAAATGTATCTTATCTGAAAGAGCGCTTGAATTCTCAACAGAAATTGCATAATCCTTTAGAAGAGGTTGTCCACTACTTGTTAAGATTTGGGATAAAAGTATCTTAAACTTCAAATGCCCTAATCATCTCATGGACCCGTGAAATTCCACATGGTTTCATGAAAAGCAGTGCCCGGGTTTCATGAAGAATAAAAGCAACAATAAGAGTCTCTATAGAATTTCCATAATCATCTTATGGATCTCAGAGATCTCAACATTAGTTTGCAAGTCGTGAACGATTAAAATCATCAGCCAATTGCAACAATTTCTTCGGCATCATCGAGTTTTCTGTATAACGTATAATGCTGTATGAAGCTCTCAGCCACGGATCTTGAAGCTGTCAGCAGGCCGTGGTGGCCCGTGGGCCGACAATTCCGCGCCGGCAATTCAGCACATGATAATTCAGCTTAGAAACAATTCAGGGCATGACGATTCAGCACAAGGACTATTCAGCGCAAAGTCAATTTGGCGAAATATTTGGCGAAATAAAGATAAAGCATGGAAAATTAAGAAAACAGCGATCAAATTAGTTTTTATTTGTAAATTATTTTTGAAATTAAAAAGAAATAAATATGATATTTATTGAAATAAGATACTGAAAATTATACTAGTTTATTTCTTATTTGGCGACAGAAAACAAAAACTAACTACTTGCAGTTAAAAGTGCTGGTAATAATCAAAGAATTTTTACACTTCAAGAAGAAAAAGAGGTGGTGACCCAATTCCAGCACCTAATAGTGTCAGTGATAATGTATTACCTGACCATTTGCGTGTAACACACAGTGTGGGAACCCTTTTTATTGTATGGTTCTGGCGCTGAAGAAACCAACAGAAGATATTCATTTTTTCGACTGCAAAGAATATTGAACTTCTCAAAGAATACAAAAACTAGCTTGCAGATGGCACATTTAAAGTAGCCCCACGCCTTTTCCACCAACTTTATATTACTCATATGTTCTGTGAAGGATGTGTTGTCCCAGTGATATATATACTTTCGCAAAATAAAACACTGGATTCATATGAAAGGGCATTAAGGACAATTTTGAATTTCGTTCCGGATATGACACCCGATTCTATGCTTTGTGATTTTGAAAAGGCTTTTCAAAGTGCATTTGCAAATGTGTTTGAAGGCACGCAAATAAGTGGTTGCTTCTTTCATCTGGCTCTGTACATATGGCGGAAAATACAGGCTTTAAATCTATTTTTGTCTACTTTTTAAAATTCAGTAATATGTTACAAATAAAAAAAAATAATTTAACCACTGTTTTCTTCGTTTTCCATGTTTATGTTTTATTTCGCAAATTGTCTTTGTGCTGAATAGTCCTTACCCTGAACCGTCATGCGAGAATTGTCTCTAAGCTGAATTGGTCAATGGCACTGAATTGCTCTAAAGCTGAATTGTCATCAACTGAAATTTGGTCTCTAAGGCTTTGAATTATTTCATTGCACTTGAATTGTTTCTCTAAGGCCTGAATTTAATGTGGCTGAAGTTTCCTAAGCTGAATTGCCAAATATGCTGAATTGCCTCCAAGCCTGAATTGTCTAACGGCTGAATTGTCTCCTAAGCTGAATTTGTAATTGTTGCTGAATTGTCTCTAAGCTGAATTGTCATGTGCTGAATTGTCTCTGAAATTGCTGGCAATTGTCTAAGCGAATTTGTCATTGTGCCTTGAAACTGTTTCTAAGTTGAATCGTCATGCG
>NC_061100.1:144192315-144194815 GCF_015104395.2 Macrobrachium nipponense | reverse complement strand
AATAATGTACAGCTGTAGAAAAGGCAAACAAATACTGGATAAAAGGGAATTATGTTAAAATGCGAGCACGAAATATAGCGAAATAAAATTGAACAGAGCTGATACCATTATTTGTTGGAACACTGATATAGTGACATACAACTAAACTTGAAATACGATCAATAACAGAGCAATTACTTGTCTGATTACCTTTGTACTTGACAGCTATGTAAATGATGCTGATGAGTGTATCGAATTAGCATGGAGGGAGATACAATGCCATCACCAATTACCTAAAATGGTTTAGGGAGTGAATACAGTTCATGGCTTATACAATCTTGCTTTCCAGCTCATAGCTAATAAAATATATGGAAAGAAAATGAAGGAAAATGATTATAGACTGGACGTTAAACAGGACCTTCCTTGTTCTCTCGGGAACATACGACCCTTTGCCTTCAACATGAATCTGATCCCGGTCTTTACTGAAACAGTTTCATTATAAAGTCTTCTTAGTACTTGATCTTGCACGTTCTACACAGTGTGAAATTTCGTAACTGATGAAGTCTACGGCATTTGCTTCCATATTTCACTTCGTATAGGATACTATTGAAAGCAAATATCCTTTAGCTATCATCAAGGAGTTTTCAGTTATTTTGATTTAAGAATTGATAAGTAGGAAAGATAATTGCACGGTATATACATGTGGTCAATAACGAGTCTGGCAGACGTCAAGATTAATTTGCTGATTATTGAGGTTTAACAAATAAAGAAAGTTCAGGCACTAAAGAAAGAAAGAAATCAATGAATTAGTATTAAATAAGTCAATTATTTGATTCATGAATGAACCGATTTTGAAATAAACAGAAGAGTAAACGTATATGCTCATGTAAAAAGTAAATAATTAGATGAATAAATGAATATATTAACTAATTTAAAAGTTATCATGCCAGGAAAATAAGTGAAATTGTATCAAAGGAAAGACAAAAGGGCTTAAAAATGAGTAGTAGGTAAAAGACAATTTTCCTTAAGAGAGTTCATAAAAATGAGGACAATAAAGAAAACTTTGCATCACTATTAGAAGTTTCACTCGGGATATATTTAGTTAACCAAACTAAGAAGGCGAAGGTTGAACAGTTAACCTGTTTGTATAACTATTGAGTGAAATTATCTCGTCATCTTCATAGCAATGTTGCTCAGAATTCTTTAGCAACACTTCCCCCCTGTCTTCTCTCCCCCTTAAAAAAGTCTTGCTCCCCCCCCCCCCCCAATTCTTATATATAGTACAGAAACACACAAAGCCTGAAAAACTTTCTACCTGTCTGCCCGTTTGTCTCTTTCTTTCTCTCGTTAATAGATAGGATAGAACTACACAAAGAGAGGGCAACAATTTGCATCTCTCTCTCTCTCTCTCTCTCTCTCTCCTCGGCTGTTGCAAAAGGCAAATGGAACTAAGACATTCATTAATCCATTTTGTCTTGTTCACACTTCCTCCCCACCTTCGCTCCTCCTCTCTCTCTCTCTCTCTCTCTCTCTCTCTCTCTCTCTCTCTCTCTCTCTCTGTCGTATTGGTCTAATATAACAGCGTCTGTCTTTCTTCATAATATTATTCATAGAATCCTATGTAGACGAAGACCAACTCCACCTTCTTCCAATTACGAAGTCATTTGCCTTTTTCCTTCTTTAATTTTTCCTTCGTCGCTTTATAAATGCGTAACATAAAGGAGGCTTTGAAGGAGCGAGAGTGAACTCTACTACGGTGTTTACACTCATAAGGAAACGAATTGCAGAGCGGAAGATGATGAAAGAGTTTGTACAATTTTCAAAGTCTTATTATATATCTTATGACAAAGTACTCGTTGTGTAACAAACTATTACACGCACCAGATGGTAACTTTTGCATACAAAAATATACATATACACAAACACATAGGGATTTAATATATATATATATATATATATAATATATATATATATATATATATATATATATTATATATATATATATATGTGTGTGTGTGTGTGTGTGTGTGTGTGTGTGTGAAGAGAGAGAGAGAGAGAAGAGAAAGAGAGATACAAATTATTTTACAGGTTATTCTCTCATTTTCTTGCTTCCTTCCTTGTGCCTTACATCACAGAGGTTTAGAAAATCGAAGTTTCCCCAAAATTTGTGGGCGCGGAAAGTGGAGAAACATTTTTGTGAATTATACCGCATTTGCGGTGTTCTCACATTTATTTCCACAGAGAGAGAGAGAGAGAGAGAGAGAGAGAGAGAGAGAGAGAGAGAGAGAGAATTTTCGATTCGCTACTTACAACATCACTGTAAATGTCTGTTACAAGTCACCGTGAGAGAGAGAGAGAGAGAGAGAGAGAGAGAGAGAGAGAGAGAGACTCAATTATAGGTTACTGGAAGAAAGAATGAGATAGATTATGAATATTTTATGAATATCTTATGAATGGTTTCAGCCCCTTCTGGATGAAGATTACCTCATCGAGGGCCCATCAGTGGTTATGATTATGATCA
>NC_061100.1:144177315-144184815 GCF_015104395.2 Macrobrachium nipponense | reverse complement strand
TACGAATTCTTCTCTTGCAAAAGGAATATAACTTCAAATGCCTTCCGAATAGCTGTTTGTACAACGCTGGAATGACATTTTGAAATAAAATTTAACAGTTTATTTGTAAGTAAACATTTTTTTTTATTTGATTATAATCTTTGGCGAAAAGTTTTATTGTATAATTGATTACTAATTTCCTACCTTTCAATGGGACAGTTTTATACGATTCTAGGATGAGAGAGAGAGAGAGAGAGAGAGAGAGAGAGAGAGAGAGAGAGAGAGAGAGAGAGAGAGAATTACATTACAAAAATGATATTATTGTCAGGTAATATCATTAGCATGTATGACTTTACTCATTAAGCTATGAGTAATATAGTAAAATTCAGATTTTACTTTTAATATCAAATGATGACAAAAACGCATACAAAAGGAAAAAGCCTGAGGAAGAAAAATAAAATTCTGATATTACATGATTTGGACAAATCGGAAAGAAATATAATAATAGTGACGGTACGCAGAACCACTCAACAATGAATCTTAATTTGACTGCCTGAAGAATGTTAGAGGTTGATATGTAAAGGTTTTCGAAAAAATATAATGGATGATGATAATATGAAAGAATAGGGAAGGCACATAAGTAGCAGGATTTGTGTGAAAGACTGGGAGAGATTTACTGTCTATGAGCACCAAGGTCGGGATGTATACAGAATATGTTGAACATACTCTCCTTTACGGAAGTGAAGTTTGGATGTTTAAAGTGAATCTCCACCTTTCCCCATTCCCCACTCCCCCCCCCCCCTCCCCACCCCCCTAAAAAAAAAAGGAAGGAAGATGAATTGTTTGTATAGTATATGTTGTGTAAGAAGAATTGAAACAGCAAGGAATGATATCATACGTAAGATAAGAGGAGACAAGGGTAATGTATGAAACAAAGGATCAGAGTACTTAGAGATGGTTTGCTAAAGTCTATAGGCTGGTAGAAAGCTTGAAAAATTCGGAGACGTTACAGGGAAGGGGGAGATAAGACCTAGAAAGTAATTGACAGATGGCGAAAAAAAGGGTGGTGGAAAGGAAACGTCTCAATATCCAAAAATTATATATGCGTACAAAGTAAGTAAGTATATCTTAGTTTAACCAGACCACTGAGCTGATTAACAGCTCTCCTAGGGCTGGCCCGAAGGATTAGGTATTTTTACGTGGCTAGGAACCAATTGGTCACCTAGCAACGGGACCTGCAGCTTATTGTGGGATCCGAACCTCATTATATCGAGAAATGAATTTCTATCACCAGAAATAAATTCCTCTGATTCCGCGCTAGCAGAACCGAGAATCGAACTTCGGACCACCGGATTGGCAGCCGAGAGCGAAAATCACTTGTCCAACGGGGAACTAGATATGTGTATAAGAGCCTTCCGTGTAAGCGGATAAAATGGCTAATATTGTGGAAGATCTCTGCCGAAAAGGATAATCCATGATTTAGCAGTTGAATGATGAATATGGTAGTGAATGATTTATCATTTGTAACTTTGGTGTCACCCCCATTCGGTTACAACGACTTCATGCACAAAATACACGCACACACAAATTGATGTATGTTTAGGGAAGTGCACAGGCTCTCTTCTAATGAATATTTTTCTCAAAAATTTAAAATTGATTTACCTGATTACTCTTCTCATACATTCGGGAACTCCTGATAGCAAACATGTCACAAGCAAAATTATGGCAAAGACGGTTACGGGATGATTATATAAAGACTTTAATGTCTGAAGCAATCAGCAGCAGAGCCAATATTGCAGCGGATATAATCTAACGAATCACCTACAACGATGTTGTAGTATGTAGCGTTCTTAAGATTACCAAGGGACACGGTTCTCTCCTGAACACAGAAAGATGTTGAGGGTAAAGTAAGGTAGAATGGAGCTTACCCTACCGAGTAGGAATGGCTTTTGTTGCGGTAAAATAAGGCCCAGTTAGCTTTTTCTTTTCTTACTCAGAGGAAAAAGGAAATGGTCAGGTGAGGATGGTCTTACGTGTTAGGTAAGATAGAAAGGAAAGTAATAAATTTGTTTTCCTCTTCAGTTCACCACCCTTCCCCTCTCAAAAAAAAAAAAAAAAAAAAAAAAAAAGATATATAAAATAAGTAACTAGAATTATTTTTAAAATCCATCGGTTCATTGGACTTCATATGTAACACACAAATACTCACACCAACACACATGCACGCGCGCGCACACTAGCGCACAGACACTCACAAACACACACACACACAAACACACACACACAATATCAAATGTGGGTCCGAAAGCACTGGCTCCATCAAACTTCGAATTTCATACACTTGGGTACAAATATCTTCATTACAGGATCCAAAATCATTCTTGCCATTTTTTCTCATTTTCGTTAGAAAGCCTAGATTACTGGCGCTCACTTTCCCTGATCAGGATTCCGGATGATAGTTCTATAAACCTGGTGGCTATGAGTCAGGTGGGGTCACAACGTATCCGTAACTTCAGTGAATGTCTGATTTATGGCCGAGGAAATGAAGAATCGCTGGAAATTTTTATATAGCAAAAGAAAATGTGAAAAAAAAAATTTACGTAGGGATAACAATTTGTGGCTATTAGGTTCAAGTCTATGTAAGTATGTATGTATATATATATATATACATATATATATATATATATATATATATATATATATATATATATATATATATATATTATATATATATATACATACATACTATCAGGTTCTCATTGAGATTGGATGGTATCAAGCGGAAGTATTTATTCAAAAAAAAGTTAGAAGATTTCCTGGACTAACAGTCCTCACTGTCAATCCGTGAAATACTTGACAATGAAGACTGATTGTCCAGGAATGATTGTAACACTTTTTGAATAAAATATCTCCCTTGATACTATTCAATTTTAATGGGGCCCTGTTGGTAATTGCATTAATGCACAAACAATTGTGTAAGTGAAAAGGTTTATATATATATATATATATATATATATATATATATATATATATATATATATATATATATATATATATATTATATATATATATATTATCTAGTGGATCCTATATATATATCAGCTTGGAAAACCTATTATTATATTAATTCACAAAAAGGGGGACAGAAAAGACCTGGAAAATTATCGCCCAATAAGTTTACTCTCACTAATATATAAAACATTTCCAAAGCTCATACTAGACCGAGTAGAAAGACAGCTAGACTTTAATCAACCAAGAGAGCAGGCAGGTTTTAGAAGCGGGTATTCAACAACTGACCATATCCATGTAATTAACCAGCGAAAGGAACCGATTATGACAAACTATTATGTATGGCATTTGTAGACAATGTGAAAGCTTTCGATTCTGTCAAAACTTCAGTAGTAATGAAAGCCCTTAAAAATCAAGAAATAGATGAATCTTATGTTAGAACACTTGAAGATATCTATACGGGAAGTACAGCAATCCTAAAACTAAATAAAGGAATTAGACAGGGAGTCTCCGTCTCTTTATTCATAACGTGCCTAGAAGAAGTTTTTAAGAATTTATATTGGGAAAATGTAGGTATTAACATTAATGGGGAATACCTTAACAACTTAAGAGTTATAGATGACAGAGTTCTAGTCAGTGGATTAGGGGAGGAATAACAAAAGATGATAGAAGATTTGAATAGAGAAAGCAGAAATGTAGGACTGAAAATGAAAATAAGTAAAACTAAGATAATGTTCAATGAAAATGCAGAGACAACAAATATCGGTTATGGACGAACCTCTAGAGATTTTTAATGAATAAACGTATTTAGGATACACAGTAAGTGTTTCCCCAGGACATGAAACCGAAATTAAAAGAAGGATAAGCATGGGATGGAGAGCGTTTGGTAAAATAAAATGAGATTATGTAAAGTAAAATGCCCTTTCTCTAAAAGGAAAAGTATTTAATCAGATGGTCCTACCAGTATTACCTTAAGCATCAGAAAATTGGAACCTTACTAAAGCCTTAGAACATAAGCTAGTTACAACTCAAAGAGCTATGGAAAGAATAATGATGGGAATAATACTAAGAGACAGAAAGAAAACGAGCAACATGGATACGAGAGCAAACTAAAGTTGAGGATTTTATAGCAACAAGCAAGAAAAAGAAATGGACGTGGGCAGGACATATAACGAGAATGTCAAATAATAGATGGACAAAAAGAATAACAGAATGGGACCCTAGAGATTGCAAACGAAGAAGGGGAAGGAAGAGAAGACGATGGATTAGCGAGCTGAGAAAATTTGCGAACGGCTGATGATGATGATGGTAATGATATATATATATATATATATATATATATATATATATATATATATATATATATATATATATATATATATATATATACTATATATACTTAGAAGAACATGAACAACAATAGGAAAAGGGTGATTGTTGGAAAATAACCTAATCTTTCTTTCCTGTTGAATAAAAAGTTCCAATTATTGTGATCTGACAAGGTCATAAATATAACCAATAGAGCCAGTGCACAGAATTAAATCCAGAAAGGGTATTAATATTAATTACCATAAGAAATCTCCCCATGATTATTTAAATTATTTTCAGAAGTGTCGTCATTCTCCACAGAAGAGGAGAGTTGGCTAGATATATCTTTATATCAATTGAAAAAAAAAGTGTAAAATAAAAAAACAATAGACTATTAATTTTCTCTGTGTTGAAGTAAAAAAAAAAAAAAAAAATATGAAGAGATATGGGTCCGTGTTACTATAAAAAGTTAATTTGGCAAAGATCCATTGGCGTTGTTACAAGCTGAACGAAATAGAGTGAACTAAATCTACATTTCTATATAACTCCAACTGATGCTCATATAAACAAATTTAATATATATATATATATATATATATATATAATATATATATATATATATATATATATATATATATATATATTATATTATTATATATATATATATGAATGCCTTTGTCTGTAATTGAACACTAGACTGCGAAGATGCAAATACTGCCCATAAAAGCGCTATATATACGTTGCAAATATTTATTTCCAATACTTCTGAATCCCTACCCAATGATGAAATATGGGCAAATGGTAGGCGACTAGAATATATGTAAGGATTATGGATTCTTTTTTATCTTTGCATATCTACATAATTTGTGTGAGTACCTATTAATTTCATGAGTATTTGCTCTGATTGAGATACGATAATCCCGTTTCATAAAATATCATGCAGACTGTTCTATCTTCTAATACTGAAGGATCCTCATCATTGCAATGGCAGAAGGTATGTTTTCCCAAACCATCACACCTTTACTCTCCACTACTTACTTTATTCCGTTTATGATAGACCTCCTTCGTGTCCTACCCATCTTTTCTCCCAGAGTGTTTCATTTTCATTAAGGTATCGTTTCTATACTTAAGATGACTTGAGCAATTCTAAATACGGAAGGTCGCCCTTTCATTAATGGTGACCTTACCACATTTTATCCGTAACTGCGTTTCTCATATTTTCATCCCTGGCAAAACAACGTAACTCACTGCTATAACTTTCTTTCATTTGTACCTAACTCCACTACCAGAAAATAAGCGCAACGATTCTCTCATATACGGCAAATTTTACATCTTGAAAATTTCTGCGGGAATACCGTTGCCATCTTTTATTTCACTTCAAGATTGTCTGTTTGCAATCCTTGCTATCTTCAGCAAGAAAACTTATTGTTTTAGCAACCTAGAAACCAAATGAAACACACAAAAAAGAAAAAAACACATACAAATTTCCGAAATTGCATTTTCTTGCACTGAGTCATCGGATATTCTTAAATAAGTATAAGCGGGACGAAACAAAGCCAATACTAGTTTTGGACTAAATATAGCAAGTTACGAAAATAAGAGGTGGAAAAGCTACGAATGGATTATACAAGATTATTTTAGTAATAACTTGACGCCCATGTATTGCTGGAAAACTGTTTTAGCTTTTCGAAGAGGAAGAAAAAACCAAAATGTTTAATCTCTTCGCTGACGTCGTAAAAACTTAATGGCATAGAGCCAAGAGAACAAAGAGTAGAGAAAGCAATTACTCCACTTGCTTGAAGAATGGGAAAGAATGGGAAATATAAATGAGTAGGTTCATGGTAAAAAATAGTAATGAATTTGCAGTTACTTTTAATTTGACTAATTTCGCAATGAAAATTCAGTTGTTGGTTTAATACTGTCCAAGATGAAGAGTGTGTTTAATCTAAAAAGCAAGTAATCAAATGAAATAATTATTGAAGTATTAAAAATCTGGTGTTAGTAAAAAAAAAAGCCATTAATGTTGGACCACTGATTTTTGCGTTTTATTTTGGTTGCCTTAATTGGAAATCAACAAACTGGGTTTTGTACTCGTCAGTAACTCTGGATAGGTATGGTTTCGATTACACGCTGATGCAAGGGTCTCTTAATTGCATGAGATGTGTCTGCAACGATTCAATTCATCTTGGGTTATCCAGTAAAATCTGACTTTATATAGATATATATATACGTATGTATATATATATATATATATATATATATATGCATATATGTATATATATATATATGTATATATACATAAATATATATATATATATATATATATAATATATATATATATATATATAACACTAATATACACTATATACATTTATTTATATATATATATATATATATTATATATATATATATATAATATATATATATATATAAATATAATATATATATTATAAACACCATTTTAGCCAGCTTTGTAATAAACCCTTTTATATATATATATATATATATATATATATATTACTATATATATATATATATAGGGTATATATATGATAAAGGGTTTATTACAAAGCTGGCTAAAATGGTGTTTACATCAGTTACTAGAAGCCCTGTGCTGCTCACGACACCACACGAATGAGAAGAAATTATTGGAGGAGAACATCGATGATAATAGTAAGGAGCCAACAACCGTAACATGAAACAAAGAATACATATTTCCTAAAAAAATATTCTTGGTCGATGTCCGAGTAGCAGTATGAAATCTGAAGGGGGGGAAAATATCCCTCTATATCTTTCTGTGAAAAGTTCCCTTGTATTCAATCCGGAGCGCCTGGTTCGCCAATCCTTCTGACGAAGAAAGAAGAGGAGAGAGAGAGAGAGAGCCCGCTTACTTTTAGGAAGGGGGTCGCGTTTAAGCGAAAGACATATCTAGTTCGAGCTTCATGAATATTTAAATTAGCAGTCATAAACTTGGGGCTTTGATAAGATCACGAACAAAAGATATATAATAAAAAAAAGGGATAGAAAGAGGAAGAGATAGAAAGGAGAAAAGGCACAAATGCGAGGTGTCCCCCAAAAAGCAATGGGTGGCATTTAAAAAATATTAGAAGTATGGGATTATTCTGCATGTAAAATTCATCTACCAAAAATTGAAGGAAACATAAAGGAATGAAAAATAATGAATGCTTAAAATACAAAGGCCAC
>NC_061100.1:144167315-144169815 GCF_015104395.2 Macrobrachium nipponense | reverse complement strand
GATTCCCCTGAGAACTTCTTTTAGTTTTTACTTTACGTCGACAATAGCGATACTCGCTAGCAATTTCAATACGAATTACCAGAACAAATGAAGCCATATGCATTTCAAAAATCTATTTAAGAGTAAGTCAGTTCAATTGCATCTTACTCAGGGGAGTGTTGCTGATATGAAAGAAAAAAAATTAGGTTAGTAATAATTTCATATGTTAATAGCTTCATGATATTATTAAGAAGTTATTTTTATGCTTCTTTGTAGCTAGTTATATTCGTGGATTTTCGGGAAGGCTTCAAATAAAATTTTGACTGACTGGAATCATTGCTACATTTACGAGCATTTTTCTGAGTTTGATAATGGTTCACTAATATTATTCTAAGTTGATTGACGAAACAATTTTTACTTGGAAATTAGACAAGCTTTTATTAGTTTTTCCAAAGAGAAGAAAGCGTCCTGTAGTAATGCTTCCTCTTAACAACTGCAACGTTCAGATGGAATTTTATCGCCAATGAAGTTTTTCTTGAGTAAAAGGATCAAGGTCATTTTTTATGGTGTTTTTACGTTGCATGGAACCAGTGGTTATTCAGCAACGGGACCAACGGCTTTACGTGACTTCCGAACCACGTCGAGAGTGAACTTCTATCACCAGAAATACACATCTCTCACTCCTCAATGCAAGGTCATTTTTAACTCTCGCTTGTGCAGTTGCTTTACCATGCGTATCTGTAAATACACGACAATCCATCCAATCGAAGAGACGGAATGCAAGAACGCAGAGCAAACGCATCGAAACGTTGTGCTCAAATATAATCACGTTCCTCGGTTTTTCTCGCCAAACAAACTAACGCTAATTCGGAACGAGAGAGTATTCAACTCGTCGTCCAAGCTAGCAATGAGTCTGGCTTCATTGATTGCATAACAGCAATTCTCGTCTTTTGTTTCCTTTGAAAACATCGTGCTGAATGAATCGGGCCTTTTTTCTTCTTACTTTTATATCTCTTTATTCTGTTACCCGCTAATTATCATGGCAAATACTATTTTTTCAAGAACAAAGGCCAGTATTGTCTTGGTATGTATAACTCACTAATTATGATCGGGGTTTCTATTATGCCATTTTATTTTTAGCAAAAGCCAAAGGAAAAGGGACAATGAATCTATTATCTAATCCAGATCCAAAGACAACACGAATAATTCAAAGAAAGGAAGACAGGCGATGCTTAACCACGAAGCGAGTGAGGAGTCTTTCTTCTGAGAGAAGAGTCTTACATCAAGGGAAGTGTTCCTTCGAAGTGAGGAGTCTTCCCTCGAAGTGAGAAGTCTTCCTTCGAAGTAAGGAGGCTCTCTTTAAAATGAGAAGTCTTCCTGCGAAGGAATGAGCCTTTTACTGAAGGAGGAGTCTTCCTTCAAAGTGAGAAGTCTTCTTTCGAAGTAAGAAACCTTCCTTTGAAGTGAGGAAACTTACTTCGAAGGAAGAAGTCTTACTTCGAAGGAAGAAGACTTCCTTCGAAGTAAGCACTCTTCCGTCGAGGTGAGAAGTCTTCCTTCTAAGTAAGGAGACTTCCTTCGAAGTGAGAAGTCTTCTTTCGAAGTGAGGTTTCTTCCTTTGCTGTGAGAAAGTTTTCCTTCGAAGTGAGGAGTCTCCCTTCGAAGTGGCATTGCTGCTCTTCTTCTGGTGATGACGCGACCCTCTGCGTCTTCCAATAACGGCCTCCTTTCCCGAATAATCTCTTCCTCCCTCCTCTAAACGATTGTACTCTAGCAAATGGTCATGTTTATGTTTGCGTTTATCGTCTCGTAAGCCACGCTTTATTCTTGAAAAATTTTCAAAGCTTATTTTCTTAATGCCTGCACACATTCAAGCTTGTGCTCAATACATGAAAATCTCAAGTAGTCATTCTTCTGTTTTCCTCTTTACTTTTTAGCCTTCATTGCTTGTTCATCTCGATACTAGGTTGCCAGTTCCGTCGACCTTTGTTCTCGAAGTGAAATGTGCTCCATTGTTTAATGCGTTTAAAAAACCGGTGTCTAACTTCTATATACTACGTATACTTGTGTGCGCATACACACGCACACACACACACACACACACACACACACACATATATATATATATATATATATATATATATATTCATATATATATTATATAATATATATATATTGTATGTATATATGTGTGTGTGTGTGTGTGTGTGTGTGTAGTGCGTGTGTGTGTGAGTGTGTGTATGTATGGATTTTTTTTGTTTGCAGAGCATTCATCATTCAAACAAAAACAGCAACGCCATTACAACCAGAGAGAAAGCAGACATGAATTAACGAGAATGAACTCTTTTAAATCTGTTCCTTCTACTAAATTCATAATATTTCGTACAACTAATGGACATTCCTCTATTTCTTCCAGCCATCAACATCACAGCTATGGAAGTGCGAGTCCCAAGGGTGGCTTATGTAGGAGAGGACGTCGAACTCGAGTGTTTCTTTCCCCTCCTGGACCCTGTCTACGTCT
>NC_061100.1:144157315-144162315 GCF_015104395.2 Macrobrachium nipponense | reverse complement strand
TCACGAACATTCTCCTAGAGACCTAATATATTCATACATGATCAGAGTCCAAGACCTCTCCACCCAAGCTTGGACCAGGAGGAACCGGGCAGTGGCTGGTGATAACTTAGCAGGTAGACCTCAGCCCACCTCCCACCAAAGCCCTCCCTCCAAGCCCACAGGGACAATACAGCCATGTTTTGCCAGTGAAGCCTGTCCTATCATCCCAAGAACTGGATTCATGTGAAATTCAGGCAGACCTAGATGAGCTACCTCGACTTTATCAATTTTTTTTTTTTATAACTCATGAAGAGGCCAAAGCTTTTGCACGAACCTTAATTTTAATGGATGAACATCATTTATAAAGACTTAGTGTTACGCACAACAACGCCAGTTTCACCATCAAACAAGAATTTCTGTTTCTTCAGTGAGCGCCTAAGCGGCGTGGTTGGTATGGTATTAGCGTCCCACCTCGGTGATCGTGGGTTCGAATCCCGCCCATTTCATTGAGGAGTGAGAGATGTGTATTTCTGGTGATAGAAGTTCACTCTCGACGTGGTTCGGAAGTCACGTAAAGCCGTTGGTCCCGTTGCTGAATAACCACTGGTTCCATGCAACGTAAAAGCGCCATACAAACAAACAAAACAAATATTTCTTCAGTGTAACACATACATCCACACCCCCCCACACAATGTGTGTGTCTGTATGTAAAATGTATGTAAAATGTAATAGGCAAGAGAGTAAGAGAGTCAATGGTGCATCTAGTGTAAGGTTTCTCTTTGTTTTCCAGTGGCAATGAAGGCTGCCATTAACAAAGGATTCGCCTAAATCGAGGCTCATTGACTCTGAGACAAGCCCCCGCCAACGCAGCGAAAGAATTAGTGAACAACTGGTATTTGCAGGTATTGAAAGCTTCACCTTTTGGGAATGAATGAATGGGTAATTGCTTCCAGCAGAAGAGAGATGTGAAGATATTATGAATTAAGGCCAAAAGCCAAGCACTGGGACCAATGAGATCATTCAGCGCAGAAATGGAAACTGACATTAAAAGAGAGAATATGAAAGGAGGTACAGCAAAAGGAACGAAAGGGGTTGGGGCTAGAGGCCAAATGCACACTGCAAAAATCCGTAGGTGATGCCTACAGTGCAGCGCAAGAGGTGCACTGACGGCACTAATCCCTTACGGAGTACTGGGCAGAGTTGTAACTGGATGTTAATCATTGAAAAGATGACATACCTCGGATACATGACGACCTCCAAACTTATAAATTAACCAACTAATTAATCAGTTGAAATATTGAAATGCATGAAGCCTGACATAATAATATATCTCAATGTGTTCTATAGTCTCTCTGCTTTTCTTCTAATTATTCTCTAGGAATTGAGCTCCCTCTGTTCCACAGCTTCCGGGCTTCCATAAATAAAAGGCAAAGAGTGCTGTCCCTTTTCATGTAGTTTCTTTCGAATGTCTTATATATCGATCGATCTAAGTATCTATTTATTTATATATACACCACATATGTAAGTATATTATATATATATATATATATATATATATATATATATATATATATGTGTGTGTGTGTGTGTGTGTGTGTGTGTGGTGTGTTTGTGTGTATAAATACTAAAATGACCTCATTCAAACTGGATAATATCTAGCGGAGTTATCTATTCAAAAAACTTACAAGCTTTCATGAACAGCCAGTCCGCATTACCAGCTATCCATGACATGATTGAATAATGTTGTTGTTTGAGATTAAGCTGGCCTTGTGCCTCCACGGGCTCTTGCTCCTGGAGCAGCTGTATTTATATGTGCGCTGGGTTCTTGATCCTTTAATTACTCTGCATCTGTTTTTCCCGCCTACGTGACCTTGGCCGTTCTCTACCCGCAGCACTTTCCATGTGGTCTTCATACTCCATACGGTGTTTTTTGATTGTGTGTATTTGCCTCCCATTGCATTGTTAGCACATGTTATGAAGGCATTCTCTACAATCAGTCTGGCCGTTTTGTTAAGTGTTCCTGTAAACAAAATTCTTATTTTCCCCAGTCTATTTTGTGGTCTTTTTCCCGGCAGTGTTTGACGACTGCCGATGTCTGAATGTAGTGCCTCATGTTTCGTACGTGTTAGGTAGAGGGTAGGGAGAGAATAGGAACTCTATTACACTAATCAACGGGTAACTACTATGAGATTCAGGGCCTCTGTAACACGGTTTTTTCGCAATAACTTTTTATCGATGCATTTCATAAATATAACGCTTATTCAGAATACATATTATATCTACACATAAATTTTGACTGTATTCTGCATTACGTAGGTTGAATAAATTCGGTACTTATAATGTAAAAGTGACTTTTTTTTGAAGACGGGCCAACTTACTCGAGAAAAGGTTTCGAACGCACTCGTTACGTAACTTATGACAGCATTTCTTCCCTCTTTCTCGATGGATGATTTACTATACGTAACGAAGGCTAAACCTCTGGCAACAATGACATACAAATTTAGATACAAGCAAAGCAGTACACCTTTATGAACTCTGGAACCTCTCCACTGATAATTGTCATAATGAACAAACCAACAAAATATGTTAATAAACACACACCTTGCGATTATTAGTCTAACTCCCAAAAATAGGTTTCCTAAGAAATTACAGTCTACTTTATAGGTCACAATCAGATTGACAAAATGTAGGGAATAGTTGGTAATTTTCAAAAACATAGTAGACAAGCTTGAGTTGATAACTGCTATATCCAATGTCAAGCAATTTTTATTTATTGGCTATCTACCTATTTACTGGAAAAAAAAATAGCCGTACCGTATATTGGCTTTAAACCTTCACCAATAATTATCGTCAGAATGATGACTTCATGAGGCTCCACCCACTTTCGCCTCGTTATAATTCAGGATAACACTGAAGGCTACCATGGCATTGTTGGATTAGAAAATTTAACTTCTGGCTATAAAAACTAATTTCTCGAGTAGTTGTAAGAAGTGCTAAATGATCCTCAAGGATCCCAGCAGTTGGCCTAAACGTTTAATTCATGCATATTACTGCTATACTGTTGCGGCACTACTGCTACAGTAGTATTACTACACTAGCACTGATACCCCACCCACATCTATGTATCGTTCCGCCATTCATAAAGTCTTTGGGTAACTTGGGTTTCAGAGCCGATGGAGTTTCTGTCTGGTGGATGGGGATGGGGGGGGGGGGGGGGGGGGGCAACATATTTCGTCAAAAGGTTTTTGTTTACCTTGCTTATGTAATGAATGTTTTTTCGACTCTTGGCTCGTAAATCATTGGCCATGGCGTCGGCTAGATCATTTTTACTCTATAAAAATTAAAACTATCGGGTTAGGTTACTGATAATGCTGACAAAATTTGTGTGTGGTTGTAAAATATACATATGTCAACTTTCAGTTACATCCGATGCTTTGACAAGGAGCAAAGTCCAAAAAATCGTGTTAGAGAGGCCCTGAATCTCATAGTAGATACTTTCAAATGAATAGGTTTTTACGAAGACACTATTAGGAATAAAATGGTTAGAAATAGAAAGCCGCTAGAGCGGGAGGAGGTAAGAGAGAGAGGGGGAGGGGGAGGGGGTTGTTATGTATGGCAGCGTGTCTAGACTATGCAGAACGGTACCATGGCGAGAGAAGCAAACCTTGCAAAGAGCAAACTACGCATGCAAAACATAAGGCCCTACAATCAGACGTCAGCAGTTGACAAACAGTGTTGGGAAAAAGACCACAAAATAGACTGGGAAATTATGAATTTTGTTTACAGGAACACTAACAAAATGGATGCTTGACAATGAGGAGTTAGTCCAGAAAGCTTGCAACTTTTTTTTTTTTAAATAAATATCTCCGCTTGAACCAGTTAGTTTCAATGAGGTCCTGGTAGCCTGCTATCATATAACATATATATATATATATATATATATATATATATATATATATATATATATATATATATATATATATACATATATATATATATATATAGATATATATATATATATATATATATATATATATATATATATATATGATATATATATATATATATATATACTATATATATATGTATATATATATATATATATATATATATATATATATATATATATATATATATATATATATATATATATATATATATATATATATCACGAAGGAACACGCGCTTGAGAATAACACAAAATCCACGTAAGAAGGTGAGTGAAAACCGGGACTTTGAACAAATACTTTCTTAGTTTAATCTACATTTTCAAGTTCACACTGAACTTGAAAATGTAGAAAAAAACAGCGAAAGTACTTGTTCAAAGTGGATTTTGTGCTATGTATATATATATATATATATATATATATATATATATATATATATATTATAATATATCTGATAAAATACATATATATATGAAATTCGTCGCCGTGTTCTTGTCTTTCTGTAGAGTTTCAACAATAACCCGAAACACGTTAACTGAACTGCCCGAAAAATAAATTGCCAGAAAAGTAAACGCCTTCCAAATGGGTATAGCTCACGTGCATTCGAAAACAGATAACAAAAACAGAAGTAAGTGAGGATATTTCAACGAAGACCGCGTGGGAAGAACAGAGGAGAAAAAGGAAAACGATAAAATGAAAACAATACAACATCGGAAATGCAGGAACAACAGCAGCGTGGAACTAAACAGAAGAGTCGTAAACAATGAAACAATTTCACGCTACGCAAACAACTGGACGTGTAGAAAATGGTACCCACCTCCGTCGGTAAATGGCACGCAGGAAGTACTGTGGCATTTAAAAAACATAAATGCTATATATATATATATATATATATATATATATATATATATATATATATATATATATATATATATATATATATATATACATGTATGTATGTATATATATATATATATATATATAATATATCTAAAATATATATATATCATATATATATATATATAATATATATATATATAATATATATATATTATATATATATTAGATATTCGC
>NC_061100.1:144142315-144149815 GCF_015104395.2 Macrobrachium nipponense | reverse complement strand
TCTTTACTTAAGTAGTATATGTAAGATATAAAGCTTACAAATTTATTTTGATGCTGGTGTCTTTACTTCAGGCATATACGTAACGATATGCACCTAAATTTTTATTTTGCCTATTGGTGTCTTTACTTAAAGCATACATATAGTGGTATAGAACTGACATTTTTTCACTCATAAAATGAAACTTGATTTTATCACACTTCAAATGATAACTTGTAGCTTTAATTAATCGTAAGCGTTTTATTTTTAAGTTTTACACATTATATAAATGCGTAACGGTTTGGTAAAGCATACAAAGAATGGCAACTATTTCCTGAAAGGTTTTCCTAATCCAATGAAAATTCTTTATATAGATAAACATTTCTGATTTTATGGTTGTAGTCACTGCGGGGACAGACTGCGGAAACATGAATTAAGGACTTAATTTGATTCCACATACTCTCTGTGAAGAGGACTCTGTGCTTATTGCCAAATACTATTGTTTAGACTTTGTCATTCTTATCCTATAAAGAACTTCCATCACTGGTGGGAAATAATTACGAGAATTAAGCTGAGCTTCTTTGTAACATTAGCATATATTCAGATACTTCCAAAACGAACAGAGGGCGAAATAGGCAATCCTCAAATATACAGGTATACATTTAGCTCTCAAATACTGCCACTTCCCATATTAAACAGTGAAATCAGAACTCAGTCATTAGGACAAACGGAAAACTTTCGTACGCACATTCACCCTAAAATTTGCATGGAGAGAGAGAGAGAGAGAGAGAGAGAGAGAGAGAGAGAGAGAGAGAGAAATCATCCATGGTTCCATTGAAAGCGCGACTAAGTAATAAAAGCGAATTTTGCAGCTTTTGGGGGACCCATAAACATCACAGCCAAAGACTAGCCAGAGAAAAGTCGTTTACACAGAGGGAGAAACCAAATAAACCAATGAATTATCCGAGCCAAAATTCAGCGACGCCAGGCAACGGAGGACTCAGTGTGGCTCTCATTGGAGCTTCAAATAAAAAGACCAATCGCTTTTTGAGTTGGGATTTGGGACACATTTTCTCGAAATACCTGCGCAGGTAACCATAGGGAATTTTAGATAGGATGTAGGGCACGTCTGCGCAGGTGAACGTAGAGGGATTAGGGATGTAATAATTCCCGATAGTTTGGCAGTTATGCAGTTTTTTTTTTTAGTTTTGTGCTCTTCAGGATTCCATGAACCATAGCTTACATTCCAGTCTATGGAATTTATGCATAAAGTAAAGTTTCAGGTGGCTGATTCATACTCCAATCATTCCATACTCATTAGTTTGTATTCCAGTTTATAAAATTAATATAAAATGTGAATTCTTAGGCAGTTTATTGATGCTCTTGGCATTCCATGATCGCTAGCCTGTATTCCAGTCTATGGAATTTATCCATTTTGTGAATTCTCATCTAGGAATGTAGTTCATAAGAGTGCAAGAATTAAGGATCAGAAGAAGCTAAGAATTCTTCCAGTATAGTAGCCCATGGAATTTCAATGAAGGGTGAGTTCCAAATTCATTTCTAGTTTATGCACCTTTCGACACTTGCAATTCCTAAAACGGAAATAGAGGTATAAACAACATTTGGTTTGACATTGTGGTTTGACTTAATTGCAAACGAGCAGTTTCAATAGTTAGCAAAAATCTTAGTTTTACAAGGAAGCCGCCTTGTTAAAGCTAGATATTATTTATAGACAGATTTGATGAGAAAGGGCATATTTATGAAACTAAGTAAATGGGGAAAGCAATTTTGAATAGTTGACAATTGCTCAAAAAAAAAAAAAAAAAAAAAGACGGCTGCTAATCACTATGCAGTCTTACGATCGTATATTCCTGAACAGGAATAGGAGTGAAAGAACTCAGAAATATCAATTTTATGAAGCTGAAAATCAAGGGAAGTTAGGAATGCACCGTTCTGTATCGTTAATATCCTTTTTAAGAACTTTACTTCTAGCTATCCTATATAAACCATCAGCAGTTCTAATGAGGTAATTATTTGTCTGTTTTCAATAATATTCTTATCCATGAGGACGATTTTGTCCGATTTTCTCGGCTATGGATTCTAATTTATACTGATGACAAATGAAACGGGGAAATCATGAAGAACTGAATAGTATCTGAATATGTTGACTTGTTCGCTTAGCACTTCCGTCATTACACTGAGAAATGCTATTAAATTCTTCAAAGAATAAATTCAAGGTCAGGAACAAGTGCAGGAGTTGGCTCAAGTTTGAAATTAAATGTTGGTTAGTGGTTTGAGAACTGCTTAACATATTAACATCTCTATCTTGCTTAACTAAACACGACAGTATGAGCAAGTGCATTCATTTTCACAGTAGATCAATAAGCTAAAGGGAATCTAAAGTGATCTTTAGATTTCTTAAATATTTTTGTTATTACGTCAAAAATATTCGTGAAAGTGTATGTACGATAGAGGTGAGTGGCTCAGTATATGTACGGGTGTACAGCACCCTTCGGACTAGCTATATGTGTAGGCGTATATAGCGGCTAATGTTGCGGTAATTTTACTGCACATTGGGTTCATCCATGATTCAGTAGTACATGTGATAATGGCCGTTATGACTGTATTTCCGTTTCTCGGGGGTAGATGTCCCCACCCCTCAGGGGAAACGGCTCAATGTTGGAATAACTTTTTATAAATACTTGATTGCCTCGCCAGACAAATGACATAAGCGACAGATAGAGTGCCAACAAGTGCTACCAGTCTCCTGAATTCATCCATATTAGCATTCTTCCGTGAATAATTTTCTGTTATAAAGAGCACGTTATTTATACGTCTACTTCAACTCTTTTTACTCTCAATTTTGTTCTGTCTGGAATATGCGAATACACAACAAAGCGCAAAGTGCCTTTGCAAGGCAGCTATTGGTAGGAAAAAAATTAAGTGGAAATATTGTCGCCGCCGGTGTGAAATGAGTGGGATTGTTCCAGAAATCTGTAGCGAAAACAACGGTAAGAGAAATGGAATAAACGCCGAAGCATAATTATTGTATGCCTCTGGAATGGGTATACTGACATATACCTGGAAATAAAAAAATAAAAAATTAGATTGAAGGATGACTCTAGAAATTATGCATACTGACGTTGAAATTAAAGAAGGCAATGTTCATTATATCCTAATACATACACGCTCATTGCTATAGTATACTGTAAAAGGGCCGGCAGAAATCATTAAGAAGACATAGTACAACGAAGTATATCAAACCGGAGGGAGGGAAAGAGAAAGATCGGAAGAGAAAGAATAACATTTAGTTATCTGTGAACTAGAACACGTTTTCATGCGTTCATTTCATATATATATATATAATCTATTAATATAAATATATATATATATATATATATATCTATATATATTAATATATATATGTGTGTGTGTGTGTGTGTGTGTGTGTGCGTGTTTGTATGTGTGTATTTATATATATATTATATATTTATATATATATATATATATATATATATATCTATATATAAAATAATATATCGAAGATAAAAAGGCCCATAAAACACTATCTTAATGTTGCAGCCATGTATTTCGAGCACTTACTTCTGTGCTCGTGGTCACTGGTAAAATAATGACATAGGATGTCTTACAAGAGTATATACAAAACATATGTAGGTGTGGCAGTAAGTCTCTATTGGTGACTCAGGAAGAGTAGAAATTGAACTATTCCCTGGTGATTTTTGGCCTCATTAACTCACCTGGCGACTCGTCCGGTGGTCGGATGTTCTTGGACACCTGCTTGAGGTGCGGCCTAAGGATAAGTTCGTCGATGTCATCCGATTTCCAGTGTCCTCCTGACAGGTTCATATCGTTGGTTTGATTGATGATAGCAGATTCCAGCATTTTCCTTTTGTACGGACAGCTACTTTTGAAAATCAGCTCAGCCCCACTCCAGTTAATAGCATGGCCTTCGCTCCTATTATGTAGGAAAATCCCCGAATTCTCTGATGCATATCGCACTGATCTTTTGTGTTCTGCTAATCTTTGCGAGATGGATCTACCGGTTTCCCCAACGTAAATCTCATTACAATTGCTACACGGTATCTTGTAAACTCCGGCTTCTTCTCCTCTTTTATTTAGGAAAAGTATAAATTATATTTCATAGGAACAATAAAATAAATCACACAAAAAAACAATTGTTCATCCTGAGCAGGTAACGATGTACTCTATCCTCGTCTGGTCCTAATTCACAGGTGTATATAATCCTTCACACAAAATAGGATTACCAGAAGTTACTGGGACATTGTTCCTCTCGTCACCCTGTCACCCACCCCCCCTCCTCCCTCGCCGACACAAAACATCGCCGAACCAGCCCTCCTGTTTTAGTTCTCAGGAGAGCTCGAATAATTCCTCTGCATTAGAAGATTCGCTCGCGAGCGATTCTTCGCAGAAGGCTGCTCAACTTATTTCAACACAGGAGAAGTCACAACGGGAGGAAATAAAAACACGATTAAAGGACACTTCGAATCACTCAGTCTGATTTTGTCTCCTGCAATTGTAATTCTCACCGGTGGAGCGGAAAACGCGGGGCCGATGTATCATGTTCTGAAACGCGAAACAGCCAGGTAAAAGGTGCGGGAGGAATAAAAAAGAAATGCGCGGAGTCGTATCTATTATCACTTTGTATTTCCTGCCAGGTGAGTTATTGCGAGGAAAACCGAAACCTCTTCTTTTCACTGAACCCCTTCTCGACTCCTGTTCCTCCACCCTTTATTATCTGTGTTTTATATTTCTTCCCTTCGGTTTCCCCGTTCTCTTCCATCCACGTCATTCATAAATACCTCGATGATTTAGCTGCTATTAAGTTCCGGTGGGAGTGAGTGTTCTCGTATGTCTAGGAGGAGGTATATCGTCTTTCCTCACCTTTGAAAATTCGGCTTTTGATTCTACGGAGGTTTATGTAGTCTCTCACAATCTCTGAATATGATAATATAAAAGAATGCCTGCTTTTTCTTATATGAGGAACCTTCAAGTTACAAAATCCATTGGTATTCAGGCTGCATCGACAATTTGAAATATCATACACCCGCATTATTTTTCTTCGCGTCAAAACGGTAACGACTTTAATGCTCGTAAAAGCAGGCGATTTTATTCACACGTGCTTAATTTATCAGAAATTTCATTATCTCGATATTGTTGATTGCGGTTGCCTTAATTTACTACTAAAATGCAATTTACTTAAGTGTCACCATTAACTAATCTTGAATGACCTAACTTCTGAACTCTCTTGATCCAGCTGTGGTCGTTCTTATCGACTGGAGTTCATTATTATACATTCTTAGAAACTGACCTGACTGGAATTAATAGCTAAAGGTGGATCCTTTAAATCACATCCGCTAAGGAAAAACTCGATCTAAATTCGGATTCAGAAAGAAATGATGTCAAATATTTCACTGACATATTTCTCGCCATCTGATCTTTGACCTCAAGTGTCGACAAAGCTCCACGAAGGGTATTTGCAATGAAGGATGCAAATCGCATGAGTACATCAAGAAAAGATGATAAAATAAGGATGAAGAAGAGTGAAATGGAAAATGTCTGAGAGGAAGGATGGCAAATGAAAAGAACGAGAATAGGAAAGAGGAAATAAGTTGATAATGAAACGTTTGATACCAAAAACAAAAATAGTGGAAATGTAAAATAGAAGGAAAATGATCAAATGAAGCATTTAAGGCATAAAGGACAGGAGTGTATACGAGTATGAATTTATGTATGTATGTATGTATGCTATACAATATATACATATATATATTATATATTATATATATATATATAAATATTATATATATATATAAAATCTATATATATATATATATATATATATATATTATATTATAGTGAATGGCAGATGCAAAATCAATTACATTTTTAGGAACATGTCATGTCAAGGTCGCGTTGTTACCTCGGTTTAAACACGAGACGTGCAAGTATTGAAGAAAGGGGAGTAATTATTCATCTAGAAAAGAGCCATAAGGAAAGTTCTCGACAACACCTCTGGTCACACCCATCCTTATTTAGGCGAAGAAAACTACAACGCCCAACAATTTTGCATAGAAGATTAAGGTGTTAAATGGTGGTTGACAAGCAGACAGGAGATTAATAACCCAACTGTGGTCGAACATATTATTAATATTCTGGGGTACAGTCACTGATACATTGGTGCCTGTCGAATAACACTTAGGTTTAGGATAATAGTGAATATGCATTTAGGATTAATGTACTCAAACTGTAGAGGGATAAAAACCTATTGGGAAGAAGGAGCGAGAAGGATGGAGGAATACTAGCAATGGAGCAATGAGTAGAGGAAGGGAGCATAGAAAACTCACGAGAATGAATAATGGGTGAGATGAGGCGTGAAAATTTTGGACAACAGAAATGAAATAGAAAATTTGATTATCTCATTTTTTGTTGGCTTATATAGAGTTTTTTTACTAATATTTTTTCTCTCCGTCACTGATTGAAACTGATATTATTATAGAATAGGTTACTATTTAATGTTAATTTGCTATATGTTCACCTGATTAAGCCAGATATATCGTTTAGTGTACAATTCGCCATAGCTCAAGAATATCTTACACCCATGGCGATTGATAACTGATTAGTTCATCTGCCCCGGCCAGTATCCAAGCACAAACATATATAGTTTGGTTACAACGGTAAACATGCATCTTTGACTATCGCGTATGTTTCCTTTTGGACTCAATCTATTTTGAAGGTACAGTGAATGCAGTGTTTAACTATATTTATGAATATCAAAATGTTATGTGCGTATAAGTGACAGAAAATTCATGCTCATTTAGGTATATAAATTACAAAAGTAGTGGTACATACATAAACAATCAAATGAATGGATTCAGATTGAAATTTGTTTTTGAAATTTGTTTTTATTGTTATTATTTGTAATTTGCACTGAGTGAAAAATCGTGACTCTTCTGGAGCTGTCCCCTGAGAAATTTTAAGCTCTGATAATTTTGGACACTAAAATGCTCGAGAATGAACAGATTGGTCGCCTGGCCACTATGGTCATACGTAGAAGACCTGGGAAAGAGCAGACAGACCTCAAAATTCCTTCAGTTTTTCCAATTATTTGCATCCAAATTCACTCGTACACACTGAAAACTTTCGCCCATCATCAGTTGCAATTTCATCATTCGTAGAAAAAAAAAGAGCCATGCTTCATTGAAAGCAAAGCCAAGAAATAAAAGGGTTTTACAGCGTTTGGTAGACCCTCCAAAAATATCTCGACGACGAAAGAACGACACTGGAAAATCGCTGTTAATTCAAGAGACGTAAAAAAAAAACGACGAATTATCTGAACAGGAATGAGCTAATGTTAGAGAGGAATCCACCCAGTTTTCACTGAAACTTGAAATGAAGGGGTTTGCTTAAGCCCTCATTTGGGGAATCACCATTTACTTCGAGGTAAAGGGAGTTGTGGCGATAAGTCTGTTTTCCTCATTTTTC
>NC_061100.1:144132315-144137315 GCF_015104395.2 Macrobrachium nipponense | reverse complement strand
AGGAAATACCAACTGAACGTTTTCCAATTAACACCACTAATATAACCACTGAACTAATTTCTAACTAAAACTTGTGAAGTAACTTTATAAGATCACTAAATCATAAATCACTATTAATGATATATATAAAGACCAACTATAACCCCATAAAGAAAATATTAAATTCTCTAATACTATAAAAAAAAAGACTCGCCAACCCCATACATAAATTAGCACAAACCACTCCATACTAGCAAAATGAGAAATCACAAAAAATCTACGGACTAATGTCCTTACATTTTAAACACACCATTACTCACGTGGATAAAAAAGAAAAATGAGATCGAAAAAAAAGGGTAACAAAACCAGCCCCAAATTATCAATAAAAATGTTCTCTCAAGCTCTGATATTTCATTAACTCACAAAATCAGTAAGAACCCTTATACTGTTTATATGATTAACCTCCATGAAATATATATAAATATATATATATATATATATATATATATATATATATATATATATATCTATATATATATATATATATATCATGTCATCACATTTCCGTGATTCATATACATATATCGAGCTACAATGTCCTTTAATATCTAATTCGCTCTACCTCGGAATTAATATATTTTCATATATGCTTAACCGAAGGGGAATTTTTTTCTCGATAATAGACTTGCCTGGACCAGGGCGCGAACCTATGGATCCTTTCAAACCCAGGAACGTCAGTGAAGCTTTACCCTACTACACCACCGCGCCCTGGTCCAGGCAAGTCTATTATCGAGAAAAATTCCCCTTCGGTTAAGCATATATGAAAATATATTAATTCCGAGGTAGAGCGAATTAGATATTAAAGGACATTGTAGCTCGATATATTATATATATATATATATATATATCTATATATTATATATATATATATAATATATTATATATATATATGATTATAATCACTTCAGCACGTGATTCATTTATCACACTATCCACAGGTGAAAAATAAGAGACAGGGTGTAGGTCCTGACCGGTTTCGGCTTTATTTTCAAGCAATTGACAAAGGACTGATACATAGTATTAGAATTCACGAGTATATATACTACAAAGACAGTACTGACGAACATAACACACAACAGTTTGAGACTGCAGATCCACCCACAGGCAGGTGTCAAGGTAGGAGTGGCTTTCAAAAATCATTAGGCTAAAATTTACAATAATTCTCAAGGGATACTACCGCTTAGGGTACAAGTCCACACCTGACAGGTGTCAGGGAGGCGGGGTTGAACATCTCATTACCACTACTGCCCCCTTTACTGTGTTTACAAATATAATAATCCTATTTTTCATATATCTCTACAGCCAACCTTAAAAAATTTAAACAGTTTACAAATTTCTTTTGATATTAAAGGATCAAGTTTATACATTCCTTGACTGATGTTCATATTATTGTTGTAACTTTCTTTTATAAAACTAGATTCAATGATATTCCTTTCCAATGCATTATTGAACTCACCAGCTTTTTTTGCCCCTTCCCAGTTAATAGCATGATTGTTCTCACTAACATGTACAAATATACCACTATTTCCCTGTGCATATCTCACACATTGTTTATGTTGTTCTATTCTTTTTTCTTTTTTTCCAGTGCTTTCCCCGTTTGACCATGTAAAAGTTGTCACAAGACTTACACGGGATTTTATATACACATCCTTTAGGCATTGTCGGGGGAGTTCTTAATAAGTACCTGTTTCATTGTTTTATTGTTTTTAAAAAACTACATTAACACCAAAATTCTTCAGGAGATGTGGGATATCTTTTCATATTACTATTATAGGTAGTACAAGCAAATTTTTGTTGTTGTAAGGTTCTTTTTGATTTTGATACATGGTCTTTTTTGCCGCTTTTAATGCATTGTTTAGTACATTATCTGGATATTTCAGTTTCTTGCCTGTATTCTGAATCTTATCTATTTCCTCATCTATATATTCTGGGCTACATACCCGTAGTGCTCTTAAAAACATAGAAGCAAACACTGATCTTTTAACCTTATTGTTTTGTCCAGAATAGAAATGTACATAGGAAGAAATATTAGTAGGTTTTCTGTAAACACTATACTTAAACCCACTACTATTTCTCCGTATGAGGACATCCAAAAAGGGTAGGCATTCATCTTTTTCTATTTCCATAGTAAATTTAATTGATGGTACTAATTGATTTAACCTGGCAAAAAAGTTTATTTACATCTTCATTCCCTGGCCATACACAAATTATGTCGTCAACATATCTAAACCAAGGTACATTGCGTGGAATTATATTATTTTAAAATTTTCTTTTCAAAAAATTCCATATATAAATTACTTAGCACTGGGACAGAGGTTTCCCATTGCCATAACCAAAATTTTGTGAGTAGAATTTTCCGTTGAATTCAATTTACAGTCTTTAACACATAATTTTTATTAGTTTCAATTAAGGTGCTTTTAGAAAAATGGAATATCCAGTTGTTTGTTTTCTAATAATTCCGATAAAAACTCCAATAAATCATCAATAGGCACTTTTGTGAATAGAGATACTACATCGAAGCTCACAAGTCTCGATTCACTATTAACTTTTACACTATTTAGTTTATCTATCAGGTCCACATTATTCTTAATATTGGCATTAGAGATGTTACCTACCAATGGGTTAAGGATATCCACTAAATATTTTGCTAATTTATAAGATGCGGAACCCACTGAGCTGATAATTGGCGTCTGGCAGGGAAGTTTTGCTTTATGGGTTTTTATCGTACCATACATATACGGAGCGATGGGGAGGTCACACACACCTTCTTTATAAGACTTTCGTTGCCTTTTAACAGATTTTTCACTTTTTTATTTAAAACCACTATTCACACTTTCTATCGGGTTCTTATTTAATTCTTTATAAGTGCTATTATCACCCAAAAGACTTTCCATTTTTTCTATGTATTCATTTTTGTTTAAAATTACTATGGCACCTGATTTATCTGCTTTTGTCATATGTATATCTTTATCTTTTTTCAGTTCATTGATGGCATTCATAAATCTTTTGGGTACGTTTGTGGTGTCTGACTTTTCATGCTTCCATAAATCACATCCCTTAATATGTTGACATCTTCACTAGTTAAATCGAGTGACAACTTTTACATTGGTCAAACGGGGAAAGCACTGGAAAAAAGAATAGAACAACATAAACAATGTGTGAGATATGCACAGGGAAATAGTGGTATATTTGTACATGTTAGTGAGAACAATCATGCTATTAACTGGGAAGGGGCAAAAAAGCTGGTGAGTTCTAATAATGCATTGGAAAGGAATATCATTGAATCTAGTTTTATAAAAGAAAGTTACAACAATAATATGAACATCAGTCAAGGAATGTATAAACTTGATCCTTTAATATCAAAAAGAAATTTGTAAACTGTTTTAAATTTTAAGTTGGCTGTAGAGATATATGAAAAAAAAAATATTTGGATTATTATATTTGTAAACACAGTAAAGGGTTGCAGTAGTGTAATGAGATGTTCAACCCCCGCCTCCCTGCCACATGTCAGGTGTGGACTTGTACCCTAAGCGGTAGTATCCCTTGAGAATTTATTGTAAATTTTAGCCTAATGATTTTTGAAAGCCAACTCCTACCTTGACACCTGCCTGTGGGTGGATTTGCAGTCTCAAACTGTTGTGTGTAGTTCGTCAGTACTGTCTTTGTAGTATATATACTCGTGAATTCTAATAACTATGTATCAGTCCTTTGTCAATGGCTTGAAAATAAAGCCGAAACCGGTCAGGACCTACACCCTGTCTCTTATTTTTCACCTGTGGATATGTGTGATATATATATATATATATATATATATATATATATATATATATATATATCTATATATAGTATATATATATATATATATATATATATATATATATATATATATATATATATATATATATATATATATAATATATATATATATATATATATATATATATATATATATATATATATATATATATCTATATTATATATATATATATATATATATATATATATATATACATAATTATATATATAATGATATATATATATATATATATATATTATATATATATATATATATATATATAACATAATGTGTGTGTGTATTCCACAATGAAAACAAAGGGGAAACTAGAGATAAAAAACAAATACAGTTCTTAATTTGTCCCAACAGTTCCACCTTCCGTCAGGCCTCTTCCATGGAACTTACTGAATAATTCTTTTAAGAAAACTATGTACCGGACATGTGTTCACATTTGACTTCAAGAATTAGATAACACATAAAAAAGTAAAAATGGTTATTGGGGCGTACAACTGTTACAGGATAACGTGAAATATAAATTGTCTAGTTTATGGTTCGTCAAACAGGCTAATGAGGCTGAAAATGTAATTTATGTGAATACATAAGTCAATGATTTACATAAGTTGTACTGATTTTTTATAATATGTAGGAAGAGCAGGTCTGTCTTGGTTAAACCCTTACAGCCATTAAACTTATTGTTTTCACTATATTGAATATATGCCGTTCTTATTAGATTTTTCTCGATAGAATTATTGTTTCTGAACCCGAATCTTGCTTTATACCACTGGATCGGATGAAACCATTCTTTATTATGTTTACAAATAGCGCTGGTTCTCTGATTAGTAACCATCTATACCAGTGATTCTTAAACTTTTTATTGCCACGCCCCTCAAAGAGTTGGTCCTTATCTCCACGGCTGCCATGCATCTGTGAGTGAAATTTCCTCCCAGATTTGAAGGGAAATAAAACAGAGAGAGAGAGAGAGAAAAGGACAAGGGGTTTCGAGGGATAAGGAGGGTGTTCAATAATTACAACACATGGTAACCCCAACTTGTCTAAATAGAGTAGTAGAATATAGGAAACTAACGTTATAATGCGATACTTTTGCATTTTTTTAAATAAACTTCTGAAAATTAGTTCCTCACTCTTGTTACGAAAATAACGAATA
>NC_061100.1:144119815-144127315 GCF_015104395.2 Macrobrachium nipponense | reverse complement strand
CAAATGGTTCTACATTGGAACACACGCACACAATTAAACACATTTACTTGCTTCCATCTAACCCCCACCCCCTCAAAATAAAAAAAAGAAAAAAAGCTAAGTAATGAAATTCAGAATAAGTTCAGATTTCTAAAATTCGTATATATTTTTTTTTTATTGAATGTCCCATAGGTTTTTGTATTTTCATAAATTACTATTTTATATATGCATGCTGAAATGACTAGTGGTGACTGTAGGCATCTCTCTACTTATTAAAATAATCATTTATTATATTTCTAGCTTATGGCTCTTATCAGTCGTTTAGGCATTCAAATGAATGGTTTTTAATAGTTGTACTATCCTACTTACTTTTAATTTAAAAACTATTTGTCAACATCACGGTTTAACAATCGCAATTCCTTTTAATACATTTGAATTCTCAGACCCTGAAAGGTATTATGCTTATCAGACAACTATTAAGCAAAGAAATAAGTGAAAAATAAGCAAGAAACATATACCTGTTTTATTTTTAATCTCAATTTAATTTCCCTAACTGGAAAATGACTGGATTACTGTGTTTTAACTTTCTGACTGGGGCAGAATAGAATTAACTTTGAGGAATGTGAAAGAGAGAGAAAGTGAAAGAATGAGACGAGAGGAGAGTGGAAGGGATAATAATGGTGTAAAAATTAGGTATTGAAGAGGAAGTCAAGTAATAAACAAGAATATATAAAAGAAAATATTGTCATGAAGAATAGGCGAGCACAGACAAATAAAATAAATTGGTCTTTTTGGTCATTCATCTGATAATCCAGTTTTGAAAAACCTTAACCCTTCCAATCAACTTGATCAAAAGGTTTCCATATCCGCTATGATTAATAGTGAAATCATTTTGATAATCTTATGTGGAAAATCGAAGGTACGTTTTATTTTCCATTTGGCTAAACTCAGTGCATGTTTTATACACTGAATACCTATTCTAACTTTGTTGAAGCAATTCATAGCTGTTGTAAAAACGTTTTTAGGAAATATGAAGAGTATACATAGCCTTCTTCAATAATTATATAACACACTTTTACGGTCAAAAATCAAGAACTATTGGCAACGTTAGCATGCATACAAGACACTGGAAATATGTATGAACAAACTGAGTTCATCCTTCTGTTTCATCAACCATTTACATCGGATACAAATCATGCAAGCAGACCTAAAACTTTGGCTCATCAACGTTTTATCTAGAGAGTAAACGAAGTAATAAATCAAGCTTCCATTTGACGAACTGTAAATAATTAAGCGTACATTTTGCAAAATTCTTGCATTCTATTACACACAATATCAAATAAGATCGACTGTATGAAGTGGTGTGCACGAAGATCCTTGATTTAATAATAATAATAATAATAATAATAATAATAATAATATAATAATATAATAATAATAATATAATAATAATAATAATAATAATAATAATAATAATATCCTTTATTTCAGCTCAGGGCCAAATATATGGAATATTCTAAATACAGACAGTAACATACACGATCTATATACATGAGACAACATGATAAAAAAATGAATAAACGGCACTATGCACACAATAGCTGAGTTAGTATAAAAGATAGTAATCATAATACTGGTAATAACAGTAATAATATTAGAGTGCACAGATTGTATAACATAAATTTCAGCTACTAGAGACCTTTGGCGGTTACAGTAATCAGGTCCAGTGGGCTATATACGAAAATTGAATGTAGAAACTCTTTAATTTGATAGTATTTACAGTGATAATGAAAAAGTAAAATATCAGCAATAATAATAATAATGACAAATTCTGCGAATGACACCTTCCCAATACAGAGATTAAGTCCTTTAGGAAACAAAGGCCCCATTTTCCCATCTTTCCCACAATTTAGATCTTCTTCTTGCTTTACTCCTTAGGATGTCTTGTATACGCGAATTACTGCTGTTTCTCTCTCGGGTTATCAGACTGGACATTGTTCGCCTTATAATGATTTTTAAGTTGTCCAGGCGGTTTTCTAAGAACCCCACTTAAATTTCAAATGCAGCTTTCACTTCTCAGTGTACTATTATATTCAAGCAATGATATAACGACTTTTTTCCTTTTTATTTATTCCCACGCAGATGAAAAGAGTACGAACAAAGATAGCAGAAGCATTTCATTCAAAATGTAGCTTAAGTATTCTGATTGTTTTATCTTCTTGTTTACAGTGATAGACTTTTCGACATATGACCAGTTGTAATTGTGATGCACTGCTGAACAGTGAAGGACATTTTTATATTATCTATTTGACTGGATACAATTTAGAAATTCGTCTCTTCGTGACATGGCCTGAATTTTAGGTATGACTGAATACTTTGCACTATGAAAGCTAAGAAAATTGATAAATTCCAACTGTAATGATCTTGGAATTGGTAAATTCCAGATTTGATGACCCGGAAAAAAAAATAAGACCTAAGGATAATTCCTATCGTGTCATGGATAATTCAACCATGAATTGAACGTCCCATGAGATATCAAAAGGAAACACATGAGGTAATATGATCCGGACTCTAACTGTTTGACTTCGTTGAATAAGAAAAAAAAAAGGCTGGTCAATCGAGATACCAATGACGTGATCGGGTGATAAAATTCTAGTAGGAAAAAAACAAAAACATCAGGTGGTCTTCTCGTAGTAGCTCACGCATGTTGCCACTGAAACCTTTTCGTCTAATTGGTTTTCTAACCTATTCCCTCCCTTTACAACGCTTATTCATTAAGCAAGGTCCAGTCACTTCCAATCTTATCTTGCTACTCTTTTCATATGTATTTGAGTTTTTAGACTTCTTTAGACTTCTTTTCAGAATGAATGCTGGTGCAGGCTTTTTTTCTACAAAGATAAACAAGAAGTAAACTAATCATAAAAAAGTACAGTTGTTATGGGAAGTCATCTTCATCTAATCTTCATCCAAACGAGCATAAGCCTAATCACAAAATAGGATGAGCAGAACTGTAAGAAATATTGTTCCTCTACTTGGTAGATTGTCTATCATGCCTCTTAGCCTATCCTTAGGAAAATTGAAGTATTCCAGCGTTTTCTAGTTATTTTGTCCTATTCTTTTTAATTTATTCTAAGGGAAGCTTAAAGAATTTAAATTTTCATAGCATTTGTTTACTTTTATTTTTCCCGGTCTTCGCAACCTATTTTTAAGAAAACGTGAAGATTTCTAGTGTTTTAAGTTATTGTTCACTATTGTTAACATAGTTCTAAGTAAAATATTACAAGTGATGTATCAGAAACAGGGAACGACGGAGTGTGTTTTAATGGGTTGAAGAAATCTTTAATTCCACCCAACATACCAAATGGTATTTCTCAATCAATGAAAAAGAATTAACTCCCTTAACTCCCGGGCTAAAGTTTCTTGGTGCTCATTCTGGAACGTGAAAAACCTAATGGAAGAGATGGGACGTGCGAGAGATATAAAAGAGCCTGTTGAATTTTATCTATTATTCCGTTATATTGCTAGAAAGGTGATTTATCGGAAAGGAACGAAAGTCTTCGCGTCGACTCTTCTCCTTTCCTATCGCTTATGCCCCTCATCTTCTTCCTTTTCATCAGGCTTTCCTAATTTCGTTTCCGTCCATCCCACGTCTACTACAGCCCCATAGCGCATAAATCCAGCGATGATTTAGCTCACGTCTGAATTGGTCTGGCGAGAGTGATGATTATCACTCGTATATGTTAAAAGCTATTTATTCTCACTCTAAGACGGTGTACCCTTCCGTGCATTTCCATTATTCACTGGGCGTTCCCAGAAGTTATTGCTCCTTTGTAATATAGTGTTAGTTTATCATTTCTCTCTGATATTTTGTTATAATTAACGCTGATTATTAGACAGCTAGCTAGAGGTGATCTTTTAAGGTCAGTTATTTACATATAATTTTGTTATGGTAATTCGCCTTGATGATTTTTAACTCTTTGACTGTATTACTACTCTGACTGTAGACTATCATTTATATTCTCTGTTATTTACCGAGACTTACGCCTTATTGGCAAAACTATTATTTATTAGCAATTTGCATCGGCTTTTTGGGTTTATTGCTGCAGAAGGAACTAATTACTGAAAATAGATACACTCATTCTATTTAAAGTAAAGGGAGGAGAGTAAGATGGTAGGAACAATGCAGAATGAGAGGGTAATGCAGGAAAAAAAATAAATAAAAGGGAGAGAGAGAGAGAAAGAGGAAGTTGTTAAAGGGGTAGGAAGAAAAATGAGTATAAATAAAACAATGCAGAAGAAGAGAGAAATCGAGAAGGGATACGATTTAAAATGGAACTGAATATGGGAAAAGAGAAGGACTTAAAAGCTAAGATGATAATTAGGAGCAATCAGTTGAAGAAATAATAATGAGAAAAATTAGGAGAATAAAGAAAAGTTGGAAATGGAGAAGGTAATGTATAAGAGTTCGAAAAAAAAGAAATTGCTCTGGCAATATATTCACTAAAGCAAAATGGGATCTTTCAGGCATTTAATGGTAATTCGTATACATTAATTCTAGTCCATTACCAGCAATCGTATTCACCTACCTTTTAAGAGTAAAAATAAGTAGACGGTTGTTACGTTTATATAAATATTCACCTGAATATTTACTGTGAATTCAAAACGTAACGACATACTAAGATTTGTTATTGGAGTAACAAAGATTGCATTATATAGCACTGGAATATATCTAAAAACCAATGATTGTTACAGTATTAGCGAAGTGTTATATCATAATGGAATATATCTAGAAACCGAGGGTTGTTTCAGTATTAACAATAATTGTTTCAGTATTAACAAAGTATCATACAACACTGAAATATATCTAGAAACCAAGGACTGTTTCAGTAGTAACAAAGTGTTATTTAGCACTGGAATATGTCTAGAATCCAAGGACTGTTTCAGTAGTAACAAAGTGTTATATAGCACTGGAATATGTCTAGAATCCAAGGACTGTTTCAGTAGTAACAAAGTGTTATATAGCACTGGAATATGTCTAGAAACCAAGGACTGTTTCAGTAGTAACAAAGTGTTATATAGCACTGGAATATGTCTAGAATCCAAGGACTGTTTCGGTAGTAACAAGTGTCATAATTCACTGGAATATGTCTAGAATCCAAGGACTGTTTCAGTAGTAACAAATTGTTATATAGCACTGGAATATGTCTAGAATCCAAGGACTGTTTCAGTAGTAACAAATTGATATATAGAACTGGAATATGTCTAGAATCCAAGGACTGTTTCAGTAGTAACAAAGTGTTATATAGTACTGAATATGTCTAGAATCCAAGGACTGTTTCAGTAGTAACAAAATGGTATATAGCACTGGAATATGTCTAGAAACCTAGGATTGTTTCAGTACTAACTAAGTGGTATATAACACTGGAATATCATTATATAGAAAGTGAGGATTGTTTCAGCATTAACAAAGTGGTATATAACACTGGAATATTATTATATAGAAAGGGAGGATTGTTTCAGCATTAACAAACTGGATTATAACACTGGAATATTATTATATAGAAAGCGAGGATTGTTTCAGCATTAACAAAGTGGTATATAACACTGAAATATATCTAGAAAAAAAGTGGTATATAACACTGGAATATATCTAGAAAAAAAGTGGTATATAACACTGGAATATATATAGAAACCAAGGATTGTTAAAGTATCAACAAAGATTTATCTAGCACTGGAATATATCTAATTTCAAGAACGACATAATCATCGTTTTAAAGTGAGAACACAGTCGCTGCCGAACGACCAAACAAGCATACATTGCAGGCGGATGAAAAGCTGTCGTACAAGGGAAGCCTTCAGATCCACTCGCTCCCCGCAAACATTTACATCAGAATCCAATCATGCAGACAGACCGAAAAGTTTACCTCATCATCTCTCGCTGTTTCAGGAGGAAGAAAAAATGACGCGCTTCCATTGGAAGCCCGACAAAGTAATAAAAGCGGTTTTATGGTGTTTGGTAGACCCAGAAATATCGGACCTGAGAGAACGGCAGTGCAAAGTCGTTTACATGGTAGGAGGAGACTTGATAGACCGATGAATTAACCGCTCAGAAATTAACAAGTGCAAAGCGTGAGGGAACACATTTGAACCTCACTGTAGATGGAAATGAATGAACTTATTCTAAGATAATATATTATATATATATATATATATATATATATATATTATATGATATATATATATATATATATATATATATATATATATATATATATATGTATATTATATATAAATAATATTATAACTATATATATTATATATATTAATATTATATATAAATAATAATATTAATTAAATATAATAATATATATTATATATATATATATATTTATATATATATATATTATCTATTATATGTATAAAAAAAAAAATATATATAATATATTTATATATATATATTATAATATATAATATATATTATATGTATAATTATATATATATATATATATTATATATATGTATATGTAATATAATATATATAATAATTATAATATATATATATAATATATTATGCGTACTGATTCCATGATTATTAAAAAGGAAGGGATCAAGAACTAACCTGACATGACGCTCCAAATGATAGCCTTCATATCTATGGAGTCAGTCCTCTGTTGGTGCAACTGAAAAGCATAAAAAATTCTGCTATATGCATTCAAAATTCGGAGATGACCAATACGTCTGTCCGAAAAAAAAATTATATTGGGAATGTTAACATGAGCTGACCGTTAGAATCTACTTTTCAGTAGATCAAGTTATACAGCGAATCCATATTTTACACTGAGCAGTTGGTGTATAATCCTTTCAAACAAATCCCTTTGGTTTTCATCGCATCAGACTTTCATATATATTTACATATAATTATAAATATCTGCTTCTAATTCGCGCCACCAATTTTCCTGCTGCTAGCGAGTTTTTATTTTTAGGGCAGTGAGAGATGTGTATTTCTAGTGATAGAAGTTCACTCTCGACGTGGTTCGGAAGTCACGTAAAGCTGTTGGTCCCGTTGCTGAATAACCACTGGTTCCTTGCAACGTAAAAACACCATACAAACAAACAAACAAATATGTATATACACCTTGATGTTTAAATTACTTTTTTATATTCATTTTTCTTTTTTACCTTGCTTGTGTTATTACAAGAAAATATAATAAGCTTCGTATCTTGAAAGTCACTTCTTCTGTCGACTGACCTTCGGCAACTGTGTGAAATAGACAGGAAAATGTTGTTGCTTGGATTAAAAACAAACAATAAACAATGTATCGTTAGTGAACGTTGTTTGTAGATGTACGTTGATGATAAAGAAAGATAATGGACAACGCAAATACTAAAAGGATTTAAACAAAGTGATAAATTCATGAAATGAAAACTACAAACCGAGCAACTACTCTCTGGATAGAGAGAGAGAGAGAGAGAGAGAGAGAGAGAGAGAGAGAGAGAGATCCGGGACCTTTGGCAAATGTC
>NC_061100.1:144107315-144114815 GCF_015104395.2 Macrobrachium nipponense | reverse complement strand
TGTGAGAAATTTTTCTTATGATCTTTACATTTTGTTTATGATATACTTCTCGGAAAAAATTTCAAGTAACGTCAGCATTTATTTTCAATATTAAAACGGCTAAGACAATCATTTCATCATGAAGGTTTTGCTTGCAGTTTCATCATTGCCAGGTAAAAAAAAAAGAAAAAGAAACAATCTCATTGTTTCTTAATCTTCACCCATTACGTGAAGAAAGTACTATTTTATTCCTATATTCTGTTCCTATTTATCTTACTATATGAACATACTTTTTTTTTTTGGTGACAGCGCATAATGATCGTATTACGAAGTGTTATTCGTGTTTAGGAGACAAAAGGAGCTGCATATTCATAAACGTAGAGAACCCTTAAATTTGCATTAGAGGGAATATATAATCTCATTTCAATTTGCTCCTCCGTGCAAAAAAAGAAATAAAATGACACGATCAAAAGGTTTTCCTAATTATAATATGCCAATTTGCATCAACAGGAATCAAAGGGCTCTTCCTCAAGGAGTACCTGGAGGAGGGAGATGAATATTGAAAATATGAGAGTAAATAAATGAGGGCAAAAAGGAGAATACGATAGGGAGAAGTGAGAGATAACGAGAAAATGCAAGGAGTAAAAGACATTGATGACAAGGGAATGGATTCAGATAAAGGGCAAGATAGCAACGTAAAGACAAAAGTGGCTCTGGATTTTAGCCATCCGGGTCCTATCAGGTCTTTTGGAATGAAGTTGCTAGACTCATGTGTTTGTAATGCCTGCCTGTGATTCACCATACTCGTTTAACTACCAGGTACACAATTCACTGCTTAGGCCAAGACTGGCGCAGTAGCTTTTAATACAACATGGTGAAAACCCTTCTTTCTGGGGCTAGCGAGCTTTTGAACAATGGACTACTTTATATTTATTAGCCTAACATACCGTATAGAATGATGATAATACATGAGAGGGTCAAGGAGGCAAGTCCTGACCCTACAGACGTTACGTACCGTTCCGAAGATTTGTCTTTATATGGATGAGTGGTGAGAAGGGCTGGTTCTCGGTTAGACGACGCTGGTGTGAAGGGGAAGTTCACCAGTAGTTCACTATCACCATTACAATGATATATCTATCTGTTTTATTGTATATATATATATAATTATATATATATATATATATATATATATATATATATATATATATATATATATGTGTGTGTGTGTGTGTGTGTGTGTGTGTGTGTGTGTGTGTGTGTGTGTGTAGAGTCTAAAACAGGATATCCTAAAGAATGTAGTCGAAAAATGAAGTTGGCTGTGATGGTATTGATGAAAATATAACGCTGTTCGAGAATTAGTTGATTCGCTGGAACTTCAGAAGTTTAAACTGTGTGCAAATGCTTATTAGTTGAGCAGTTTAATTTCACAGTTTAATTGCCTCGCCCTATTTAATTTTCCCTTGCTGATTCTCTTCAACAGTTCATTCTTTGCTTTTGTGTTTCGTTTGTTTTTGTACTGGCCCGCATCTTTGCTGGATTTACTTACTATCTATTTCAAGGCCCATGACACCCTCCTTTTTTAATAATAAACTAATGAACTAGGCTTCTGATTAATGTGAAACCGAAAACCTACCAGAGTTTGAGACACCGACCTAATTAAGAAAAATGGATTCAAGCATCTACTCCGCATTATTGTCTTACTTTATATCGAGAAATGTCATCTCAATTTTGTAGACATGGTGAGAACGGAAATTAAGACCTGGCAACTAGGCGCAGAATGACGTGTGTCGACCATGACGTGGGGCCCCGTGACGTTTACACCTGCCACGCCCCCCTTTCTGTATGGTTTTCATTATACCAGTACAAGAAATTATATATATATATATATATATATATATATATATATATATATATATATCTATATATATATATATATATATATATATATATATATATATATAAATATATATATATATATATATATATATATATATATATATATATATATATATATACCTTTGAATAGAGATAAGGTGTTTTTATTTTTTCAATAAGGTTTGCAGTCATTAGTGGGTTGAAGTTATGGAATGAAAAAAATTTTAAGGTTCGGTGCAAAGTTTAAATTGGTCATATTATTCTATTATTCCCTGATTTCAATAACGTCACGAAAGCAATTTTAGATAAAGAGTTTAATCGTGCTATATGTGATTTGATTAATAGTGAATATGATTGTTGAGGGTGCGCACATAATATGATCATTACAAATATTTAATATGGCTGAGGATTGGATGGAGGTGAAAGGATAGTAATACTTTATTAACAATAAGTGTATTGTACATAGATAGTAGTATAGCAGCTAACATTTTAATAAATAAAGTTACAAGACTGAAGTAGAATATGTATATATACATATATAAGTAAATAAATAAATAGCTATATATATATATATATATATATATATATATATATATTATATATATATATATATATATATATTATATATATATATATATATATATATATATATATTATATAATATATATATATATATATATATGTGTGTGTGTGTGTGTGTGTGTGTGTGTGTGTGTGTATAAAGAGAGGGAGAGAGTGAGAAAGAGAGAGAGAGAGAGTATCTGATAATGCATAATATTCAACTATACATGTCCGTGATGGTACGCCATTAAACATGACAACATGATACCAGTAGGCAAGGTGTCACCTGGAGCCCTTGTCAATGCCTGTATCTAACAGACGTGTACCTTCCCTAGCATGATCATCTCTGACTGCCATCCGAGATTTTTATTTTTTGTCTTCTTTTTCGTAAGAATTACCTATTAATCAAATAATAAACACAAGTGAGGCTAAAAATGAGTTTATTCATACATAATAACTAATCAATATCTTTAGATTCCATCAAAGAGCAGTATAATTTACTACAACTTATATATTATTTGATAACCATACACAAATGGGGTAGTGATGGGTATAAACGTCACGGGGCCCCACGTCATGGTCGACACACGTCATTCTGCGCCTAGTTGCCAGGTCTTAATTTCCGTTCTCACCATGTCTACAAAATTGAGATGACATTTCTCGATATAAAGTAAGACAATAATGCGGAGTAGATGCTTGAATCCATTTTTCTTAATTAGGTCGGTGTCTCAAACTCTGGTGGTTTCGGTTTCACATTAATCAGAAGCCTAGTTCATTAGTTATATTAAAAAAGGAGGGTGTCATGGGCCTTGAAATAGTTAGTAGACTTCTATTAACCAGCTTTCCATACTAGATGCACCTTACCTAATGATCTCTAACAACAGCGTCAACAATATGCGTGTGTTATGATATTACGTGTTACCTTAGGGTTAGTGAGGAGTAAAAAAAAAAAAAGAAGCTGATTTAGGAAACTTTAAACTCTGATTGAGAAAACTGTAGTTTCTTCCAGTGCTAAATCTATTTCTGCCATCACTGTTTATACACATCAATTAATTTTGGAACAGAAGGGACACTGGGAGTGAATGTAACTAATGTAACTCGATTTTCTTCATCACTTAATTGGCATGTTTAACTTATGATCTGAATTCGTTGAATATTTGTGCTTTTCAGGATTTGCTGTTTTCCAAACGAGTTGACGATAAGAGATAAGGAAATGCACCCAATGAAAAATAAAACCGGAAAATTGTTTGTTTAGTTTCTGATGTCCTAAGTAGGATTTTATCATTCTAAACTTATCTTCTCATTTATGTTTAAAATATGAATCATACGACATATAAAGATATCGGGAGGGTGGTGTAAACGCCTGCTGCCTAAGACGACAGTAAAAATAACATGAACAAAGAGAGAAAAATTCTTACCCATAATTATTTGTTGTAATACCGGCTTCTAAAATACATTATTGCCTTACGTAGAAATGGGATGCCTTAAGATTATACAGTTTTATATATAATTATCGAATATTTGTCTCACTGAAAACTGGAATATTTCATCGAAATCAAAGGGGGAAAAATGTTGTCATTCATAAGAAAGAAAATCGCCCTTACTTGGTGCTAATTCCAAGAAGTATCCGAGTCTACTTCTTGGAATTAGCACCAGGTAAAGGCGATTTTCTCTTACGTGGATGACAGCAATTTTCGCCTTTGGATCCGACGAAAATATTCCAGGCTCCAATGAGACAAAAAAAAAAAAAAAAAAAAAAAAAAAAAAACGATAATCATATATAAAAATGAGTATGGATATTCTTAAGGAATTTTATTACCTTATAAGAAAAGAACGTATTTTGGAAGACAGGATTGCGGCAAATGGTCATGGGTAAGAGTTGTGTCTGATGTCTCCTGCATCCTGCTACTGAAAGACAGCGGGTCGAGTGTGGGACGACCTAAATAATAGTGTTATGATAAAGCGGAAAAATTAAATGACCCGATGACAAAATAATGCATCCATTTGTCTCCCAATTCGAAGTAACAACACAAAATACCGTAGTGCTCGTGAATACCTCCCCTAGATACAGAGCCCTGAGCGAATGGCTATAGGTTATAGAATCAGACCTCTATTGAATTTTTATCCGTCGTTGCGTTGTATTTCAGATAACGTGGCTTATTTGAGGGGAACATAATTCTCCCCTTCCTCCATTTCCCTCTCTTCCCCCTTAGCCGCTTCTCCTCTTCCGTTCGATTCTTACCCACTTCCTTTGATTTTTCTTCCTACTCCTCCTCCTCCCCCTCCTCCTCCCAAGTCCGTAAATCCTCAGATAATATAGATCACGTTAGATTTAGCGAGCGTTTTCTCCTCGAGCGCTGAGGTTCCCGACTACGCATCGAGTTTACCAAGTTTTGGATGTTTATGTCTTTATAATATTCAAAGGATATCTATTTTCCATTACTTGTTTTAATATGTGTTTACATACGCGACGTACTCGTGGAATGTCAAACCGCTAATGCGGCACTCTCTTTGAATCTTGTTGGAAGCAATACTAATCTCCGTTTTGATCATTTTAGCTTCTGTAGTGGAATATTTATTCTAGTTGTCATGTGACATACACCTTTAATGGGAGTGATATCTTTGTATTAGTTATGCAGTAATATTTTACAACATTATTTTTTATATCCTTCTCGATAAAGTATTAAGATTTATCATTTCTTTGTATTGGTTGATTCCAAAAATGATTACGACCTTACGCTATCTTTTACGCTGGGCTTTTCATCTAGATCAAATTTTGCATCGTGTGAAACGCAATACTCATTCCAGTACCATTCTGCATCTTCTAGGATGCGATATTTATCCCAGTAACAGATTCATTTACTTATTTATAACCAATATACCATCTATCCACCGATTTAGGACCGTCATTTATCTGCTCCTTTCATCAAAGAGCAGCAGCTGGTGCAGCAGCAGTTACATCCACGTAATACTCGTCTGATGAAACCGAATAGCTTTGGGATGAGCGCAGAAGATACGTGAGTTTGCATTAGCGAGACGCCAATCTCGATTCAATTTGCTTGATGCAAAAATAGAACCTCGACGTCAAGGTTTTATTAATTATAGCTTGCCAATTGGCTGCTTTACAAGCAACCAAGCTCTGCCTAAATGAGGATTAGTGCTGGGAATTGGAGTAGAGGGGGGGGGGGGCGGAGAGGGAGGGGGTGTTGGGCGGGAGGGATTAGACGGTGAAGCTGAGCGAGTGAAGGAGAAAAAGCAGTGTAAATGATTAAAAAAAAAAATAAAATAAAACCGAAGAAAGGCAAAAGAGAAGTGGATATTCGGATATAAAACGAGAATGGACAGCTGAGAGATATAACATTTTCAAAACAATTCAGAATGACGGACAGATAAGAATGAGCATAAAGAAACTACGAGAAGGAAAAGTTATTAATATATGACTTTAGAGAGGAAGAGGTAGGTATGATAAATGAGGGAGAAGGTAAAATAATAATAATAAAAAAAACTTGCTAAGAAAGAACGGTAAATGTAAAAATTAATCGCAGTGGATAACCAGGAAAATCTACTATGATGACGCACCGACTCGAGCGAAGAATGTAAAATGAAGTCGGACAAAAAAAAAAAAAAAGTGACTAAAGCAGAGAAGAAAAGAAGATTCGAAAGAGGAGCAGCAAAATAAAGCAGGCAAAGAGAATGGAAGCTTAACTGTAGTGTTATCGAGGAAGGGATCGGGGTTATTTGCGTGGGGGAAAAAAATAAAGAAAATTAATTGGGCAGGGTGAAAATCTTTGCTTTTGCTGGTAATGGCGTATTTAGTGTATTCTCTTTTATTCTCCGTACAAAGAATCGACCAGACAGACAGATAAAAAGATATTAAAAGATTCAAAAGAGAGCTCCAGGGGTTCTGCGATTCATGATGCCGTTTGATGAAGATACAAACATTTTGTGATTTTTCATGACACCTTTGATATTTCTAAATAACAACAAGACAAAAGAAAAACAAAGGAGGGCATTCGGTATGATACGCCCATAAAATATAATGCTTACGGTATACACTACTCTGTTTGTAAATAAAATGATCATCTATTCTCTTTGGCATCTTAGCTCAGTCGAAGTTGTTTATTTACGTGCCCTTTCGAATTCAACTGATGTTGGGTTGATGAAAAGGTTTCGGAAGACAGAAATTTTGCTTCCTGTATTGGTAACTGCTTCAGAATCTATGTGGGGCAATGTTTAAATACACTTACAAACACACAAGCACGAATATATATATTATATATATATATATATATATATATATTATAGATATAATATATATAATATATAAATATATATATTTATAAGTCATATCACATTACCGTGATTCATATACATATATCGAGCTACAAATGTCCTTTAATACCTAATTCGCTCTACCTCGGAATTAATATATTTTTCATATATGTTTAACCGAACGGGGAATTTATTAAGCGATAATAGAATTGGCGAATTCTATTATCGCTTAATAAATTCCCCATCGGCTAAACATATATGAAAATATATTAATTCCGGGTAGAGCGAATTAGATATTAAAGGACATTTGTAGCTCGATATATATATATATACTATATATATATATATATATATATATATATATATATATATATATATATATATATATATATATATACTACTGTTGGCATGCAATTGAGTCTGGGCGTCGTCAAAGATCGACAATTGTCTTCATGCTTTAAGATCAAATTCAATATATCAACGGAAAACATTTCCACGCCGCTGTGTCTGCTCTCTCTCTCTCTTTTTTTTTTTTTTTTTTTTTTTTAACCAAGCAGAAAGTTTGAGAAAGAGTGAATTCTTCATTAAGTTCATGACGTCAACTCGTTCATTTCTTATAAGGGGATGAGGAAGATTCATAGTTTACGTCAAATACAAAATTAAAATTCACCCAATGACCTGAATATCATTGTATATCCTTGCTAATCTCGCTTTCCTCATTTATATATATATATATATATATATATATATATATATATATATATATATATATATATATATATATATATATATGTATATATTTATGTGTGTGTA
>NC_061100.1:144067315-144102315 GCF_015104395.2 Macrobrachium nipponense | reverse complement strand
GAAGGAGGTAGACTTAATTTTAAGCAAAACTGAATCGTTTAAGGAAAACATTTTCAAAAGAAATGATAAGAGACTGGCATAAAAAACGATGGGAAAGATAAAATTATAAAAAAAATTCTACTTAAAAAATCTATAGGAAATAGTGGGAATACAAGAGGAGGGAATCTAGGTAAGTTAACATTATGCTGAATAGTACAACTAGATTGTAACACCCTAAGATTAAATGACAGGATTAAGGGGGAAATATATCAAATACTTATGTTTTGAAGAAGTAACTGAAAACTTCAAACGATCCTACCTATTAGGAAGAGATATAGATTCAAGCAGTAGCCATGTCAGGAAGACGAAGGACTAGCAGCCAACATCTTACCCTTTTACATATCTACCCAAAGAGGAAACTGAAAATAGGAAGGAATTTTTCGAACACATATTATACCACAGAGAAAATATGCTTAAACGCTCAACCAAAAGTAACATAGAACAAGCTGTCCTGATGGGTGTTACGAGGACCTCTGAAGGGAGGAGAATTCTTTTGTTTGTCTAACAGCACTATCCGAAAATACTCTTGTAAAAGAGAGAGAGAGAGAGAGAGAGAGAGAGAGAGAGAGAGAGAGAGAGATGAGATTAAGTAATATGATAAAGGTTCCTCAGATCGAATATATATTAGGCAGAAGCAATAATCAAATGAATGTGTGTAAGGTACCAATAAAAGCTGAAGAAGATCAAGAAATGAGCTTTGAGAATCTTGTAAGGTTACCTCAGATCGAATATATAGTAGATAAAAACAATAATCAAGAGAATATGTGTAAGTTATCAACAAGAGGTAGCGAAGTAGTACACATAAGGACGAGTGTGCGCTTCGCTGTAAGTGTACACAGCGACCCTAATGTGACAAGACAGATAAACAATCTGATGTCGTCAATAATGAAGACATAAATCAACACGATAACGACCAAGTAACATCCCAAGGGGATAGGATAATACCGGCTCACTTGCACAGCCGTAATGACACCTGCTCACTCGCCCAGACTCTTCGATGCTGAGCGGAAGGTCGGCGCACCTGCGAGTCATAAGTCTCAATTGAGCATCATTACGCGCATTACGGAACCGTTTGCTTTGCATGCGATCTTCATTTCTTCTGCGCTCATTCTCTCGGTGCATCTTCCATTTAGAAACTTGGATGGTTCTTTATAGTTGATATTATCACTCTTATTAATTAATATTGTTACCATAGCTGGTTCACTTAAGGTAGATTCTTGGGTGAGCCCTCTGCCTACTAGACATTTGTTTGGGGGGCAGCTGATTGGCTGGGGGCTGCCTACCTCCCGGTACCAGCCAATCAGCGGCCGCCAAACAAACGCCGTGTAAGCATAGGGCTCATCCAAGAATCTACCTTAAGTGAACTAACTATAGTGTGGTTGACTAAGTGATAAATATTGTGGAAGTTATTATTATCATTGTTATTATCATATTGGTCATATGATAAATATTATTATTATTACTTATTATTATCATTATTGTTGTTGGCCATGTGATAAATGTTATGGACATTGTATATTATTATTATTATTATTATTATTATTATTATTATTATTATTATTATTATTATTATTATTTTACAGGCAATATATTGTTATGTTATCTTTATAAGTTTTATTCTTTCTTGTTCACAGAAACCGAGGTCATCGGAGTTCAAAGTCACCTTGAGGGACTTAACCTTGACCTCCTCAGGTGCATTCACGTTGCGAAGTCATTTCCGACGAGAACTTCGAAACATTCAGGAAGTCGGCCAATATGACAGTCATAGGTTAATTGAGGAATCTACGTTTCTCTCTCTCTCTCTCTCTGCAAACGCACACACACACATATATATACATACATATATATATATATATATATATATTATATATATATATATATATATATATATATATATGTACAGTATATATATATAATATATATATATATATATATATATATGTCGTATGTATATATATATGTACTGTACATATTATATATATATATATATATATATATATATATATATCTATATATACGTATATCTATATATGTATATATATATATTTTTTTTAGATATTAAAGGACATTGTAGCTCGATATATGTATATGAATCACGGAAAGGTGTGATGGACTATATATATATATATATATATATATATATATATATATATATATATATATATATGTATACACATACACACACCACACACCACACACATTATCCTATATAATATATATTATATATATATAATTATATATAAATTTCAGGAATTACGAATCTCATAGAAGTACTCACATCCCGGGATTCACTCTAGCTATCACTTACGGGTCTTTGCAGCGTCCTTCCGGCCCCTAGCTTCACCCACTGTCATTCCTTTTGCTGAACCTCCATTCATATTCCCTTTGTTTCGTCTTACTGTCCAACCTGTTCCTTTAACAACTAATCAAATATTACTTTGAGCACTGAATGACCTCTCAGATCTCAGCACCTGGCCTTTGGCCCAAATTTTGTATTCCAGTACCATAGAGGTATGGCCTATTATTCAAAATATTTTTCTTTAAGAGAATGAATCTGTTTCTATATACAGACCCACATACTTACATGAATGTCTTTCATTCTCATGCAGCAGTATAATCTGAATAGAAAAGGCCCATAAAACACTATTTGAACGTTGCAACTGTATATTTTCTATTTTACCAGTGATCAGGAGCACAGAAGAAAGGGCTCGAAATATATGGTTGCAACGTTCAAATAGTGTTTTATGGGCCTTTTATCTTCAATTAGTTTTGAATAAGTGAAAATTTGCATGTTGAAATTAATACACTCATCACTATGCCGGCTCCTTGAAATCTTTTCAGCTCCTGTCGTTTTCTAACAAACTGTGAAACCTCTTTATTAGACCTCACCATTGTTCTCCTTCACTATTTTGACACCAATTAAGGCAAACATTTCTGTTTATCACGAGTATTGTTTATGAGCGAGCATTTTTCATTCCCCTTTTATTGTCATTTATTATTTATTCTCTTGTTCTTATTGGTAATCAAGCACGTGGTATGAAAGAAAATAATTTACAAAGAGAGACACAGAGGTCCTTTCACTAATCTTTTACTTTTTGTTTTCATTAGAAATAATCACTCTCATCATTTCATTTTTTACATCATGATTACTTCTAGTATTTGGTAGACACTTAAATTTTCCGTCGATGATATTATCATTCTTTCAATCTTTCCTCTATAATGACCACTGCAGTTTGATTTGATTTTGAATCAAAAGTTCATGAAACGAAGACCTATTTGATATTATATCAAGGACTTCCGGATCATTAAAAGCGACACTGAAATAATGTTGAACGTTACGTAGACGGAATTTATTTTTTGATGCTTATGATATATTCGTTCCATTATGAAAATAACGCACTCGTGATATTTTGCTTTGCATTCATTTTGTTTTAGTTACAAGTGTAGGATTTTGGAGATGCGGGAAAAGAGTGATATACCACCATCTACTTCCATTTTTCGAATAATAGAGTACAGTATACAAGCTATTATATATATAAAATATATATATATATATTATATATATATATATCGATAGTATATATATATATATATATATATATATATGTATATATATACTATATATATCTATATATATCATATATACTATATATATATATATATAGATATATATATATATATATATATATAATATATATATATATATATATAAATATGGATACCTATATTTGATATATATTTATATATATATATAGTATATATATCTATATTATATATATATATATATATATATATTATATATATATATATTAATATATATATATATATATATTGTATATACATATATATAGATCTAGATATATATAATATATATATATATATATATATATACTATATATATATATATAGATATATATATATATATATATATATATATATACATATATACATATATATATATATATACATATCTATATATATATATATCATATATATATTATATATATACCATATATACAATATATACAATGGGTGCCGGTCCCAAGCCCGGATAAATAGGGAGGGTTGGTGTCAGGAAGGGCATCCGACTGTAAAAAACCCACGCCAAAACAATGGAATGAGTCGTGATATTGATGAGAATAGGGCTAGGGCGTACTCCGTAAACGACGCACAGACACATCGCCCTAACCCTGTGACAAGGCGAGGGCTACTGCATCATGAGCGGGTGCAGCTTAAAGAAGCGAGCTCTAAATTTGTGATCAGAATAGGCCAGCTCACTATTGGGTCTATGACAGGAAGAGGAAGAGAGTTGGCAGAGTTAATGAGGATAAAGAGAGTGGATATTTTGTGTGTGCAGGAAACTCATGGAAGGGTAATAAAGCTAAAGAACTGGGGGATGGCTACAAGTTAATCTATAGTGGAGCAAATGAGCAGGGTAGGAATGGCGTTGGAGTAGTGTTGTCGGGGGTGAAATGAGAATGCAGTGACGGAAGTGAGTAGAAAGAATGACCGCATTATGAGAGTGAAGATATGTTGTGGAGGGGAAACAATGAACATCATTAGCGCTTATGCTCCACAAGTGGGCTGCACAGAGGAAGAAAAGAGCCGTTTTTGGAACGAAGTGAGTGAGGTAACGCAAGAACTGGAAGAGCAGGAGAGGACTGTAGTGGGGCAGACTTTAATGGACATGTCGGAATGAAAAGGATGTAATTGAACGTGGTGCAATGGAGGACATTGGGATAATTGGGGAGAGAAAACCCAGAAGGAGAGAGTTATAGGTAGAACTTTGCGTGGTCCCTTTGATATGGCAATAGTGAACACATTCTTCAAAAAGAAGAGGGAGCACTTGATAACATACAGGAGTGGCGGTAGATGCACACAAATAGATTACCTCCTTTACAATAGATCAAGGCTGGTGGAAGTTAGGAATTGTAAAGTTATCCCAGGTGACCACGTGGCCCCCAACATAGGCTCCTTTCTATGGATTTAAAGATGAAAGAGAAAAGGAAACGAAAACGAATGGGGTAAAGAAAATCAAGTGGTTATAAAAATTGTTAGGGAGGGATAATGATAAGAAGAGAGAGTTCAGGAGAAAGAGTGCTGGGACGAGGTTGATCTGGGAATTGAAGATGTGGGAGAATGGTGGAGGCATAATGCATCAGTGATTAGAAGAAAGGACATGGAAAGGAGATACTAGGGGAAACATCTGGAATAGTATGGGAGGAAAAGGAGAGCTGGTGGTGGGAAGAAGAGGTGGGGGAAGTGGTGAAAGGTAAAAGGGAGGCAAAGAAGATATTTGAAGAGTCACAGCTGCAGGAGGGACAGAGAAAGATTAAGAGAAAGAAACAAAGAAGTAAAAAGGGTGGTAGCTCAAGCTAAGGCAAGGACATATGAAGAGGTTTATAATGAACTGGAAACCAAGGAAGGGTTGAGTAAGATGCTCAAACTGTCAAAAGTAAGAAATAAAAGAACAAAGGACATCACCCATATTAAGCAAATGAAAGATAGGAATGTACTGACGTAAAAAAGGAAGAAGACATCCTGAAAAGATGGAAAGAGTATTTCGAACAACTGCTAAATGAAGAAAATGAAAGACTTGTAAGAGAGGATGGACAAGTAAACATGGGAATGGTAATGGGGATATCTAGGGATGAAGTGATACGAGCTTAAAAAGAATGAGAAATGGAAGGCAACAGGACCTGACTTAATCCCAGTCGAGTTTGGAAGCCTTAGGAGAGGAAGGGGTAGACATCTTGTATGATCTGATGGTAAAAATATTTCGAACAGGAAAAGATACCAGAAGAATGGCGGGAAAGCATATTGATACCTATATTTAAAGGTAAAGGTGATGTCCAGGAATGCAGTAATTATAGAAGTATAAAACTAATGTCTCACACGTTGAAGATTTTGGAAAGAATCATAGATAGCAGGCTGAGAGAGGAAGTTAGAATAGGGAAGGAACAGTTAGGATTTATGAAGGGAAGCGGGACAACGGAGGAATATTTTGCATAAGGCAGCTAATGGAGAAATTCAGAGAAAAACAACGAGACCTGCATCTGGTATTCATAGACCTTGAAAAGGCCTATGGCAGAGTGCCAAGGCAAGAAATATGGAGATGTTTGAGGGAGAAGATGGTGCCGGAAAAGTATGTCAGAATTATTCAGGAGATGTACAGGAATGTGTAATACTAGAGGTGAGGAGTAGTGTTGGTGAGACGGATGGGTTTGAGCAGGGAGTTGGATTACACCAGGGGTCAGCACTTAGCCCATTCATCTTCAACATCGTGATGGATGTAATGACCAGGGATGTTAGAGAAGCAGTGCCATGGTGCATATTATATGCGGATGACATTGTGTTGTGTTCAGAGGGGAAGGAGGAGTTGGAGGGTTAGGTTTGAGGTGGTGAGCAGCACTTGAGGAGAGAGGAATGAGAATAAGCAGATCAAAAACCAGAACCCGATATATGTGTTCTAGTATTACTGAGGACGGTGGAAGTAGCATAAGATTGGGTGGGGAAGAAATAAAGAAAGTACAGAAGTTCAAGTACTTAGGGTCCGTATTGGAGGATAGTGGAAGCATGGACCACCAAGAGGTGAGACACCGATTCAGGCAGGATGGAATAATTGGAGGTCTGCATCAGGGGTACTCTGTGACAAGGTGGTCCCTCTGAAATTGAAAGGAAAGTTCCATAGGACGGTGGTCAGACCAGCAATGTTATATGGAACAGAAACGGCAAGTATGAGGAAAACAGAGGAGAAGAAGTGGATGTAGCAGAAATGAGGAATGTTGAGATGGATGTCGGTAGTAACAAGGGAAGATAGGTTATTGAAATGAGGATATAAGAGGATCAACAAAGGTAGCTGAAATATCGAAGAAAATACAGGAAGGAAGGCTTCGATGGTATGGACACCTGTTACGAAGGGAGGAACGTCATGTTGAAGACATACGATGGAAATGGAAGTGCAGGGTAGAAGGAAGAAGGGAAGACCAAGAAAGAGATGGCGTGATTGTGTAAGGGAAGATATGGAATTGAAAGGTATAAATGAGAAACGAGGCACAAGACAGAAATCGATGGAGACGACTCATTCGTAATGGCGACCCCATATAAAATTGGGTTTAAGCTAGGAAGAAGATATATATGTATATATATATATATATATATCTATATATATATATATATATATATATATATATATATATATATATAATATATATATTACATATATATATATATATATGATATATATATATATATATAATAGCTTGTATACTGTACTCTATTATTCGAAAAATGGAAGTAGATGGTGGTATATATATATATATATATATATATATATATATATATATATATATATATATATATATATAATAGCTTGTATACTGTACTCTGTCATTCGAAAAATGGAAGTAGATGGTGGTATATTACCCTTTTTCCCGCATCTCCAAAATCCTACATTTGTAACTAAAGCAAAATGAATGCAAAGCAAAATGTCACGAATGCGTTATTTTCATAATGGAACGAATATTATCATAAGCATAAAAAAATAAATTACGTCTACGTAACGTTCAACATTATTCAGGTGTCGCTTTTAATGATCCGGAAGTCCTTGATATAATATCAAGAAGGTCTTCGTTTTGTGAACTTTCGATTCAAAATCAAATCAAACTGCAGTGGCCATTATAGAGGAAAGATTGAAAGAATGATAATGATATCGTCGATGGAAAAACTTACTGTCTACGAAATAACTAGAAGTGATCACGATGAAAAAAATGTAAATATCAGTGGGAATTTTCCTGTATTTTCAGTGACGTTCATTTTGTGACTTTTTCTTAAAACCCGACATATTTTTCCAGTTTTTACCGGTATTTTATTAGAGTAATCAACCATACATGGTAAATTGCTTCGCTGTTATATGAAAATCATGTGAATTTGTTTATTAACCAAAGGCCACAAAAAGCTATTTGGTACTTAAATATATCGCTTGCGTTAGGTCGCAGAATTCCTTGGCGGTGGCAGAGAAAATATAAATATAAATATGTATATATATATATATATATATATATATAATATTTATATATATATATTTATATATATATATATATATATATATATATATATATATTATATATGTATACATATATATATATACTCTCTGCCACCACAAGGAATTCTGCGACCTACCGCAAGCGATTAAGTACCAAATGGGTTTTTGTGGCCTTTGGTTAATCAACAAATTTACAAACGATTTTCGGGTATCTGGCATAAGACAATTCCAAGTTACATGATTTTCATATAACAGCGAAGCAATTTACCAAGTACGGTTGATTACTCTTTAATAAAATACTGGGAAAAAGTCTGAAAACTATGTCGGGTTTAAGAAAAAGTCACAAAACAAACGTCACTGAAGATACAGGAAATTCCACTGATATTTAGCGATGACTTTCCTTTTCATCTGCCACATCTAATTGGTTTTCTAGCTGTCTGAATCAGGTAGTTTCAAATTCGCAATTCTGATAGAAAGTAATCCTTACAGGGATTTTTTTTTAATATAGAAAATATCAATTATATTCCTCTTATGATGAATGGCAAAGAAAATTATATATTGCTGAAGAGGAATGAAAAAAAAATATAGACAGAACAAAGGAGGATTCTAATAAAAGTAAATCTTTTTAAACTTCATACATGTAAGAAATGAATATTAAAATTATTAGTGAGTAGGAGGGAAAACAAGAATATGAGGGAGACTAGTTGATGTGAATATAAGAAGTTCCGATAACTGTAAGAATTCTAATAAGGTAAGAGAAAATGATCAAGAAGTGACGAAACAAAGTCATATACACATCAAGCAAGGAAGCAAAAACTTGAGCAACAGATGTCAAGGATAAAAGATCCGTGGAATAAAAAAAAATCGTTTTACCAGGTTCATAGCCTTCATTAACCTACAAAGGTACATTGTAATCACCTCGTTTATCTCTAATGTGATTAACCTTTGTTTCGGAAATATTTGTCGATACAATCATCACATAGACGAACAATATTCCGGGTTTTGAAAATTCAGCGGTAAGGGGTTGGGTCAATTATTAGACTTTATTTAAGAGCTAGATGAATAATGAGATAGAAATCATTAGGTGCGTAATGAATAGTGGAAGTGGAAGGTAAGGAGGACAATTCTTGCTTTGAGTTTCACAAAGAAAATAGCTAAAACTAAATAGCAGTGTTTCATGCCTCAGGAACAAAGGTGACTCACGTGAAAGGTGTAACTTTGTTATAGATCAGAGACCTTTCGGAAACTTTGTGATTGCATTGCTTGGCTTTTTTATAAAGCGAATTTCCATTTTAATTTTTCTTAAGATATCAATTCTTTCTCTGTCAAGACTGTGGAGGAAGAAGTTTTGTTAAGGAAACAGATACCCACAGTATGGCTTTTAACTGTTGCAACCATTTGCAACCTCCTAGGAAGTCCATGTATAAATACTGTGCTTATTAGTAAAAGGCAAAATTCCTAAGATCAATAATGAGCTAATAGCACTTGCTGTCACACCAATTTAGCACAAAAATTGTTCAGGTGGAAAATGTGAACAAAATAAGAATAAACTTCAAAGACTAAAACTGAAAACGATCATTATCCGAGCTACGTGTCGTTGGGAATCAATTTACTTAAAAGCCTTAATCGCTGGCTGATTATCATTACAATTTTTTATTTCAGATTTAGGGGTCAAGGGAGAGATGGGGCTGTGCGTGGGAGGGGGGGAGGAGGGAGGGAGGGGTGGGGTTGGAGGTATTTGAGCGGATGTGGATTATCCGCCAGTAATCCTTTGAGATACAGATTTATGTGTATGCTGGAGGTATAAATGCTGAGGTGCTTTTATCTTTGATAATGCGATTATCTCTCCATTTTACGGAAATTTATTTTGTGAACTGTTGACTTTCTGATGAATTTACGCTGCGTTAAGATGCCATGCACAAAATGATTTAAGTTTTTAGCGGGGGATACATACATATTGTATATATATATATATATATATATATATATATATATATATATATATATATATATATATATGTATGTATGTATGTATGCATATCAACATACCTTCATATCTACGGTTCGCCTATGAAACAATCCTCGCCCATCTATAGAAGGTGAGGCATCTAATCAAAATACTACATGATGTGTATGAGCATGCCTGTATGTATGTATGTAGTATACGTATATCCCTCTTTACGCAGATACAAATCTCGTGCGCAATGACCTGGAATGGGGAAAAAATGCTGGATTACAAAACAAAGTCTTCATTCGGAATGGAAAATCCGTCATCGTTCGCGCGTGAAATCACGGGGCTAACAAACTCCCGTCGGAGTATACAAACACAGATTTGATTGATTAGACCATACACCTTGGCATTCCTAGGTACATACGAAGAATGGAGTAACCTGTCAGGTAGAAAGGTCGGGTATCTGGCATAAGACAATTCCAAGTTACATGATTTTCATATAACAGCGAAGCAATTTACCAAGTACGGTTGATTACTCTTCAATAAAATACCGGGAAAAAGTCGGAAAACTATGTCGGGTTTAAGGAAAAGTCACAAAACAAACGTCACTGAAGATACAGGAAAATTCCCACTGATATTTAGCGATGACTTTCCTTTTCATCTGCCACATCTAATTTGGTTCTAGCTGGTCTGAATCAGTAGTTTCAAATTCGCAATTCTGATAGAAAGTAATCCTTACAGGGATTTTTTTTTAATATAGAAAATATCAATTATATTCCTCTTATGATGAATGGCAAAGAAAATATATATATTGCTGAAGAGGAATGAAAAAAAAATATAGACAGAACAAAGGAGGATTCTAATAAAAGTAAATCTTTTTAAACTTCATACATGTAAGAAATGAATATTAAAAATTATTAGTGAGTAGGAGGGAAAACAACAGAATATGAGGGAGACTAGTTGATGTGAATATAAGAAGTTCCGATAACTGTAAGAATTCTAATAAGGTAAGAGAAAATGATCAAGAAGTGACGAAACAAAGTCATATACACATCAAGCAAGGAAGCAAAAACTTGAGCAACAGATGTCAAGGATAAAAGATCCGTGGAATAAAAAAAAAATAAAAAAAAAATCGTTTTTACCAGGTTCATAGCCTTCATTAACCTACAAAGGTACATGTAATCACCTCGTTTATCTCTAATGTGATTAACCTTTGTTTCGGAAATATTTGTCGATACAATCATCACATAGACGAACAATATTCCGGGTTTTGAAAATTCAGCGGTAAGGGGTTGGGTCAATTATTAGACTTTATTTAAGAGCTAGATGAATAATGAGATAGAAATCATTAGGTGCGTAATGAATAGTGGAAGTGGAAGGTAAGGAGGACAATTCTTGCTTTGAGTTTCACAAAGAAAATAGCTAAAACTAAATAGCAGTGTTTCATGCCTCAGAAGGCAAAGGTGACTCACGTGAAAGGTGTAACTTTGTTGATAGATCAGAGACCTTTCGGAAAACTTTGCTTTGTGATTGCATTGCTTGGCTTTTTTGGTATAAGCGAATTTCCATTTTAATTTTTCTTAAGATATCAATTCTTTCTCTGTCAAGACTGTGGAGGAAGAAGTTTTGTTAAGGAAACAGATACCCACAGTATGGCTTTTAACTGTTGCAACCATTTGCAACCTCCTAGGAAGTCCATGTATAAATACTGTGCTTATTAGTAAAAGGCAAAATTCCTAAGATCAATAATGAGCTAATAGCACTTGCTGTCACACCAATTTAGCACAAAAATTAAGTTCAGGTGAAAATGTGAACAAAATAAGAATAAACTTCAAAGACTAAAACTGAAAACGATCATTATCCGAGCTACGTGTCGTTGGGAATCAATTTACTTAAAAGCCTTAATCGCTGGCTGATTATCATTACAATTTTTTATTTCAGATTTAGGGGTCAAGGGAGAGATGGGGGCTGTGCGTGGGAGGGGGGGAGGAGGGTGGGAGGGAGGGTGGGGTTTTGGAGGTATTTGAGCGGATGTGGATTATCCGCCAGTAATCCTTTGAGATACAGATTTAATGTGTATGCTGGAGTATAAATGCTGAGGTGCTTTTATCTTTGATAATGCGATTATCTCTCCATTTTACGGAAATTTATTTTGGTGAACTGTTGACTTTCTGATGAATTTACGCTGCGTTAAGATGCCATGCACAAATGATTTAAGTTTTTAGCGGATACATACATATATGTATATATATATATATATTATATATATATATATATATATATCTATATATATATAGATATATGTATGTATGTATGTATGCATATCAACATACCTTCATATCTTACGGTTCGCCTATGAAACAATCCTCGCCCATCTATAGAAGGTGAGGCATCTAATCAAAATACTACATGTATGTGTATGAGCATGCCTGTATGTATGTATGTAGTATACGTATATCCCTCTTTACGCAGATACAAATCTCGTGCGCAATGACCTGGAATGGGGAAAAAATGCTGGATTACAAAACAAAGTCTTCATTCGGAATGGAAAATCCGTCATCGTTCGCGCGTGAAATCACGGGGCATAACAAACTCCCGTCGGAGTATACAAACACAGATTTGATTGATTAGACCAATACACCTTGGCATTCCTAGGTACATACGAGAATGGAGTAACCTGTCAGGTAGAAAGGTCGTTTAGGAGTTAGGAATATATAGGATGGACAGACAATATGACATTCCTGAATTTTTTTTTTTTTTTTTTTTTTTTTTTTTGTCTGTAAAAGGTACTTTTTACTTGTATTAGGCAATGGCAAATCAAAATGAATTGTTAGTGTCTGTGCGTGTATACCTACGTACGTGTGTATGTGTTGCCAGATGATAGTTTTACATATCTTTTTTTCATTTCTGGCGTTTTGAACTTCATTGTATAGAAATAACTAAGTTGAATTTTCAGACGAAATTTAATCATAAGTATTTGATGACAACAGATTTATTAATCCCTGAGTCATCTACAAACATTCCTAAGTTTATTACAACTGAACGGTAACTGCTGGAGTTGATTTAAACATAAAGGAACTGTAAATGCTACATAAAAAAGTAAAGGGGAAAAATGGATAAGTAAATAACATAGTTTAGTTTCTACCTGACCTGCTGAGGTTTTTGTCTTCGCTCGCCTGACATAGCCCATAAAATTCGGGGATAAGCAATTCATAGTTGTTCCTAAATACTTCATTTTCCGTCTAACGGTCCGTCTATGTATCTTTCTATCGATTCTCATTTTTGTTCTATAGTTTATTTTTTCCTTTCTCTCTGCCTCTTTCTATGTTCAATTTACCTCTCTCCCTTTCAGGCTTTTCCTTTCGTCTATATGTTTAACAATTCATATAACTAAACCCATGCTTATAATGTGTGCAACAATTTCTCCTACCCCGGCCCCCCATCTCTCTCTCTCTCTCTCTCTCTCTTCTCTCTCTCTCTCTCTCTCTCTCTCTCTCTCTCTCTCTTCCACTGTTCCAGATTTCAGTCTGGGCTCCCGGCAAAGGGAATTAATTTAATGACGTCATTAAGGTGACACGTAGTTAGCGGAGGTCATTGGCATTTTCAAAAGAAACGCAACGACACTTAAAGGCTCCTGCAGGTCGATGCCAGAGCAGGAGGCGCTGGATCAAGGAGACCCCGAAGTTTACTTTAATACTTTTCTACTTACACACTTTTATACTTGCAAATACGTTTTCGATAATCGTCTGAATCCCCCGAGGTACTGTAAGAGGGTAAATGGGCGTTTAATGCTACTTCAATACTCCTTCACTGGTTGTGAAAACCAATGTTTTCAGAGAACTGTTATAATTTTCTATGAAAGTAATAATATTTCAAAAAAATTACAATAGTTCTCTTATATATTTATAAGACTCATTTAAGGAAAAAAGTAATATTCTAAGGGGTCAACAATATAAAAAATAAAAAATGTTTAATAGTTCGTGTAAAATTTAAAAACACTTTACGAAGCTTTAGAACCCTTCCTTGGATTCATCTTCAGTCCAACCCAGGGAAAGGTTCGAAAACTTTGTAAAGTGTTTTTAAATTTTACACGAACTATTACTTATTTTTTTTTATTATTGTGGACACCTTAGATTAATATATATATATTCTCGTGATAGAGAGAGTTTTTTCCAAAGAAAAAAGTAATATCTTTGCCCAATTGAGGTCCTCAAGTTTTATGGAACTAATTGTTTTCTATGAAAATGATATTTTATGAAAATTATAACAACTCCTTTATATATCTATAGGACTATCTTAAGGAAAAAAGTGAGGCTACTTCACAAAAGAAAACTGTTTATGTCGTATGATGTCGCCAAAGTTTTATGAGAGATGCACAATTTTCTGTGAAAATAATAATATTTCAAGAAAATCATATTTCATATTTCTCAAAATTATTTATAGAAATTAAACTTATTTAACAAAAGATCACTGTAATGATACCTGTGAAAATTATAATAAGAAATATCAGGAAAATAACAAATCTGTTGCATGAAAACTTTGTTCAGTCATTATCTTAAGTATTTATTTCGATATTGGCGAAGGGAGATTGTTCATCAGAGCTGCCCATGAATATACGTGGTATTCGGAAACATTTACCGTTTGGGAGTAAATCTAACGGAGCAAGTTAAATACGGTATCAGATAATTTCAAATATATATTAGTATATTTACTATAATAATTTTAATCCTGGAAGGTAAATCGTAGTAAAATACTAAACGCACAGAAAGTCTAATATAGGCACAAATATAAACACATGAGCATGTATAAACGAATTCCACAGGAAAATGATAGTCAGAAATCCAAGCGCTTTCGTCTTTACTCAGACATTGACAAGCGCTTGGATTTCTGACTATCATTTTCTGCATCTATTGTGATATTTTAAACATGAGCATGTGCGTGAAAGAACAATAAAATTAAGTGAAAAATGCACCTAAGTTTCTTCGGCCTAATCGAGTTTTCTTTGCGGCATATAATGCCTCATGAGCAGCGGCCCATGAAGCTTTCACCACTGCCCGATGACAGCATGTTCTACAGAGCTGACAGACTCACGATCATGGCTAACTTTAAGGTTGAAAAAATAAGAACTACTGAGGCTAGAGGGCTCTAATTTGGTATGTTTGTTGATTGGAGGGTGGATAATCAACATACCAATTTGCAGTCCTTTGGCCTCAGCAGTTTTTAAGCTTTGAGGGCGGAAAGAAAAGGTGCGGACGGACAGACACAATAGTTTCCTTTTACAGGAAACTATAAACGGGTTTCTATTAAGACATAATTGTGGGAGTTACTATTACCTTTACAGTATGGTTTGAGATATACAGGTGTGCGATATTCGAATTGCAATTTCCTTAAAAGCAAAAGAATGTTGCCACAGGTGTTTATCGGCAGAATAATGCAGACTAAATCGACCATACAATGCAGTTGCTTTGTTTGTATGGTGTTTTTACGTTGCATGGAACCAGTGGTTATTCAGCAACGGGACCAACGGCTTTACGTGACTTCCGAACCAAGTCGAAAGTGAACTTTTATCACCAGAAATACACATCTCTCACTCCTCAATGGAATGGCCTAGAACCGAACCCGCGACCACCGAGGTGAGAAGCAAACACCAAACCAACCACGCCACTGAGGCGCTCATACAATGCAGTTGCGTGCTTTTGAACGCTCCTTTCACGATCAAAATATCAATGGAAGACAAACATGATAACCGAAATAGCAATACTGTAAATATGAACAACATCGCAAACCAAAATGAATCGTATAGTGAATTAGATTTCATAATTATGGATAATGTATATTTTTAGCAAAAGGCCAAATGCAGAAAAATGGAAACGTAAAAAAAAAAAAAAAAAAAAAAAAAAAATAGAAGTGAAAGCGAAAGGAACAGGAAGGCTGGAATAAAATGTGGAAACTTCACGAAAAATATTCCAGAAAAAATGTCATTAACTGAAGAAAAAAGTGAAAAATCATCCGAAGGGAAAAACAACTCATGCATAACACGAGAGAGAGAGAGAGAGAGAGAGAGAGAGAGAGAGAGAGAGACAACTTCCTTTCTGAAGCCCATTCAGAGGCCGTGAACCAACCAAGGGAGGAGGAACAGTTAAATTATTAGAAAATATTTTTCATGCAGAGCTGACACACTCATAAGATACGATCGAAAACAAACAATAGGGTAAGGCAAGTTCTTTCCTTTCCTTATTGTTGCGGGGCATAAATAGGATTGCGATCTATGGTCGAGGTTTTATTTTGTCTGTCGGCATTCCTTTCCTCCTCCTGCCTGTTCCTTCGTTCCTTCCGGGCTTCGTCGATTTGTATATTCCCCAAAAATAAAATGGCGCGCAATACGTCATCCAGAGACGCGTGTACGATGCAGCAAATCAAATATCAAACAAATGAAATGTTATTCACACGTTTTGCGCGGTCTCTCCCTCTCTCTCTCTCTCTCCTCTCTCTCTCTGTATGTGTGTATATATATACATTATATACATTATATATATATATATATATATATATATATATATATATATATATATATATATATATATATATATTATATCTCTTTGGGAGGAACAAGTGTTTTATGGTGAAGATTTATATTCGAACGAACAAGATAAAACGCATGCTACTTACATAAATTGTATTCCGACCTATATCCCTCACTTGATAAGCAAATCAATAAACAAACACAAATAGGTGACAAAGAGAAAGACGGAAACAAAGTACGATCGTCCCTGAACAACCCCCCTTCAACCAAACACCCCCCCAAATCCACCCGCACCAACGCCCCCACCCAGTGAGTGCAAGAGACAAGAGCCATAAACATTCCTGGCGAAGATAGAGCAATCAAGCAAGCACAAAAGAGGGCAAAAATGCCTTACCATCTGCGTAATGGTCACGGCATCCTCGAGAGGGAATAAAGGAGTGAGCAAGCACCATCTCAGAGCACATTTATGTCTTGTCCACCGACACATATTCTGAGACGTGGAACCTTCCTCAAGCATTGCTTCGCGCTCGTTCCACCGCGCCGATATGGATGACTTCCACTCTGGCCTGTCTGCGGTGTTATTGCTGCATTTTGTCCCTGTCATATTTTTTGATCTTGGCTCTATCATATCTGGGAAAAGAGAGAGAGAGAGAGAGAGAGAGAGAGAGAGAGAGGACGACCCATTATTTATTTCAAGCGTTTGTTGCTGACTTTTTTTTTTTTTTTGTGTCTCGCTCTCCCTCCATTGTCTGCTTCATCAAATGCAATTAAGGCCATCTGGAGCAGATGGGAAACAAAAGAAAATGTTTCCATTTAATTACTATTTAAGGGAGAGTTGAACTGCGGGTACCCAGAGCCACGTCTATTGAAAAGGCGTTCGTAAAATTTCAAGGCTATGGGGTTTCCTTTCATTTCTTTAATCTTTCATGTCTTTACTATTAACGTTATTGTAGTAGTAGCAGCAGCAGCAATAGAAGTCAAAGCAGGCCTTGAAAGCAAAGAGGGCGGAAAAATATTTCGTGAGAGGAGACAATCTCTCTGGCACTACAATGTTAGAGGCACCTATTATCCGACCACATGGAAAGATAATAGGAAACTAAAAATTAAGAAACAAACAAAAGATCAAATGAAAGCAAAAGCTATATCATGAAACAACTGCAACTGACCTGCGTAACGCTGAGAGAGAGAGAGAGAGAGAGAGAGAGAGAGAGAGAGACGTCGAACAATAGATGGGGCAATGGAAGCCCCAGCAAAGAATGATTTTGTCTGAATGATCACGGAAGTGACAACAAGCGATGTCCCAGCCCCATCCCCCTACCTCGTATGCCACCACCACACACAAAAAAAAAAAAAAAAAAAAAAAAACAGTAAGTGGCACAGCTGCTGACAGATTATAAAGAACCTGCTTATAAACAGACCCTGTGAGCCCAATAATTCATTTATTCTCTCTCTCTCTCTCTCTCTCTCTCGTCTCTCTCTCCTCTCTCTCTCTCTCCTCTCTATGATATATATATATATATATATATATATATATATATATATATATATATATATATATATATATATATATTATATATATATATATATATATGCATGTGTGTTTTTATAGTTTTAGGCTTCTCAGGAATGTACACTAAACACATTTTTACCTTTCCAACGGTGTATTCTAGAATAATTTTACAGCCCCGAAAATGTCTTTTAAAGATGTTCTTGTATTTAGCAAGACTTGTATCAGTTTGGCACAGGTGGAGCTTGTACTACATCATTCCTTCTTTACCGTTTAACTTGCTTTTGTTACATCGCAGGGAATACTAAGATACTTGGCCAACATGTTGACATTATATTTAAAAAATAAAAAACATGATAATAATAATTTGACTATTCCAATAAAACATAAACCATGGTAGTAAAATTTTATTGAGATGGCTAGTATATAGTGTTGGGCATTCACGTAATGTGTGTGTGTGTATATGTGTGTGTATATATATATATATATATATATATATATATATATATATCTATATATATATTATGTATATATGTATATGTAGCATGGCAATCTTAGACACGAAGATATGTTAATGCGATGGACCTCTTCTTGGAGTGTATATTGAGGAAAGAGAAAAAGTTTACAATGTTTGTAGCCAAGAAAGGCTTACAATCTTAAACATGTGGAATACCGTTACCAATATCTAGCAGTTTGAGCTACAAACCATTCATCAGTAAAATAACGCAATAAAACAAGAATAGTATTTGAACAAATGAAAAATGCCAAAATATCAAATGAGGTAATATGTCCATTTAAAACAGCATAAACTAAGTACATATTAACAATCGTATGTTATATGGTTGTTAATGGATATAATTATCCAATTTGTACTATCATCTCACGACACGTAAAATAAAAGGAGCTAATTTATACAAGCCAGGAGATAAAATAAGACTTTTTCCTTTGCTGCGAACAATACAAGCTGTCTCTATCAAATTTCTTTCAACAAAACCTGGGCCTTTAAATAAATTACAATCGGTAAATCACACACACTACTATGAAATCATAAAGCTTTATTCGTTCGTATATGATATTTATGATCTAAAGTGAGCTTTTCGAGTGCCTTGCCAAATTGTCCTATATAAAAACTACCGCACTTGCATGGTATCTTATAAATGATTCCTTCATTGTTTTCCGTACTATTACGTATTAAAGTTTTACCAATGGTACTAGGATATGAAAAAGTTGCACTAAAACCAAGTAGTAACCTTAGCGGGTAAACTACAGACTCTAATGTGGGACGGTATCGGAAAGATATAAAATCTAGTTTTCTGTTTTTCTCTTCATATGAGTAACATTTTTTCTTGCTAAATTTAGACCATAATCAATATCTGCTCATTTAAGATTATTTTCAATACCAGCTTTATATATACATTTTAGACCCTTATTGATAAATTCTGGACTGTAGATATTAAGAGCTCTAAAAAATATTGATCTTAATGCTGAGAATTTTACATCTGCTTGTGGAGGAGTAATTGTTAATTATAAGATTGTTATTAAGAGGTTATCAGTGTATTTTAAACTTATGGCTATAACTTACAACTGACCTTATAAATGTAACATCCAAAAATGAAATAATACTATTGTTTTCTTTGTGAACTGTAAAAGTTATGGAGAGAACTAAATTATTGAGATCCCTTAAAATCTTTTGAATGTCAATATATGTTTTCAGTACTGCAAATATATCAACATATTTCACCCAAATAATAATATCTGTCATATTTGATTTAGGTATTCTAGACTCATAAAATTCCATGTAAATGTTTGATAATACTGGGGATAAGCAATTACCCATCTGCATTCCAAATTTTTATCGGTAAAATTTTCCATTGAAAATAAAACAAATGTTAACCACGCACAGTCTGCTTAGTTCTAAAATGACATGGTTAGGTAGAGATAAAACATGCTTATTTAGTTCGCTGTTTAAAAAATCTAAGACGTCGTTGACAGGTACACAAATGAACATCAAAGCTTACCATTATTTCATAATCTTTTGGGGTTTCGTGATTAATCTGTTTACAAAATCTAAATTATTTTCAACATGAGAATCGGATACTGTACCTACAAGTAGCTGCAATAATGTTACTAGGAATACAACTGCACACACACATACATTACATAAATATATACATATATGTGCGTGTGTTTGTGTGTATATAATCACGTATCATATCTGCAGTAACATAGCTGTTTATGTTTGTCCTTTAATTAACAATTTTACGGAACAGTAATTCGACGAATGGTCATTTTCTCTGTAGCCTAACTCTTAAACGCTTACAAGAAAACACATTTGCTTCGCCTTCTCACTGTTTTCTAACATTGCCATGATACATATTTTCTCCCAATTTATCCAATTACCCCTTTTACAAAACATCTTAGGAGGAAGCCCACGTGCTCAACTGGAGTCGATTTATTTGGGATGTATGGATGCTTTTCCGTGCAGGGCGTCCTATAGCCTGAGAGTTACAGAGATGCGCTTTTCGTGATGGTTCAGTATATTGTAGAGCTATTTATAAACAATATTTCCTTGCATCATATACTTATCATTAATTCCATGAATGAATTTCCAGTGTATAAAGATGATAAATGATATCAGTATCTAATCGAACACTCTGTGAAGTGCCTAATGTACGTAATCTCATTGACGACTTTTCCAATTCATGATAGCGAAGCCGGAGCTGTTATACATTCATTAATTGTATGTCTTACAGATCTATTATGCCATATTCTAAATTGTTCCTTCACTGCAGATCCAAATTAGGTACTTTGCATTGCTGATGACCTTTTTTTTTTCTACCTTGCATAAAATTTCCATGCTTAAACTGGCTAAACTGCAAAGCTGCAAAAAAAAAAAAAAAAAAAAAAAAAAAAAAAATCGAGATCGATATGCGTTCTTTCCTGTTCCTTCTTTCTCACTCTTTCCTTGTGAGTTTACGTCTTTTCTTCTTTCGTTCTCAGCTTAGAGGAGAGAGCGGTGGCCTTTTCATTCTGCGTAGGAAACGTTTCCGAGAAAGAGGAAACAACAGCAATTTCAAAACTGACTTCCTCGAGGATAGGGAAGTTTGAGGAAGTTCTAATGAGGTCAGCGGGAAAATACCAATAAGATTTGTCAACGATGCTTTTGAAAAACGCTCAGCTCTTGAGACTGAATAATGATTTATCAGATAAGAGACATATTTTTTTTTTTTTATCTTAAACTACCAAAATTCAAGAGTATAACTATGATCAGATGTAGATGGACAGACAGAGTTTAATGACGATGGCATGATATAAAGACGGTGAGGGCAGAGTTGCAAAGCCTAGAAGTCAAAGCTCAAAGCTTTATTGTCAGAGAGAAAAGCTGCTGAAAAACCTTTCCCCTTAGTGACACTTAGATCTTGACTACGTGAATAATTAAATTTGGATTACGTAACAGGTTCAGTGGTGCGATTATAACTCATGAGACTGAATGGTACTGATAATCGATGATAGCAGATTTATTAAACGCTTACATAAGAATGTCAGAGGCGGCAAAATGCTGCGTTATTTTATCCAGGATTACAGGACCAAGTCTCTCCCAGAAAACTATGGTGTTTAATGAGCAAGAAAAAAAAAAAGTTTATCAAATTTTGAACCAATCTCCAACAGGGAATATGAAGAATAAGAAAGAATGAAAAGCAAAACGCAGAACATGAAAGAGGCATAGTATTTGTTTTTCACTAACAAAACCAGGAACAACGCGGAGACGATTAATGAGAATGATATAAAGTTATGGATTAAATTTTTGTGCTGAACCAAAAGCAGGCATAAACGCCCCTCCCGCATACCCCCCGAAAACACCGAGTTTAGAAAAGTTTTTTTTTAATGAATATAAGTTTCTAAAGAAGAAATTTTGTACGCTGAGACATTCTCTGAAGTATCCGGATATACGAGTACTGAACGTCAATTGGATCGGTTGCGAGTGACTTGATTGGAATAAGTCACAACATCGTTAATGAAAGTGAATCTTCGCTATAGATTAAATATCGTTGGCCGTGCTCAGCAGGCAGGAGAGAAAGTGTAATAATGCAAAAATAACTCTTCGAAAAAATGCTGAAGATGAAGTACAAAGAAGGAGGAACGACTTTTGGTTTAGCATGAAATGTCAAAAGCTAATAAGAAATATCTTGGAAAATTCTCTATAGGTGTAATTAAAAAAAAAAAATTTTTTTAGAAATTTACTGACCATGTAATAAATTACAAAACAATAAGTAATCAGTAATAAAACAGAAAATATGAAATTGAAATATGCAATTTTTTAAAACCTTACTGTACAGAACTATATTTTTCGATACTTTAAATTTCTTTTATGATACCCTGTTTGTCATGCACCTGTCTCCTCCACTTGTGATATTCTCCTTTGATCGTCATATTGGCTTTATTTAAAAGCTAAATACTTTTGCCAATTGTTGTACATAAAAAAATGAACTAAAGCAAAAGGTCACAATGATGACTCCAAGCTAGCTTCCAGCAAAAATATCAGTGCCGTAAAAAATTAACTATTAGAGAAGCATTTATTTTTTCCCACCATGCTAATCATAAATTGTCTTTCTAACGCACTGGGGTTAATGGCGATCTAACCCTGTTAATGTACATCAAAACCGTAAATAATAATGACTCTTGATTCCCCATGGAAAACTTGAATAACAATAAATATCTTTCATTGGTCCGTGAAAAATCATTTGTCATTCTCGGATACCATTGTTGATCAAATTTCAAGGGCAAAGAGTTCCAGTTAATATCCTTAGTTCAAGAAGGGATAATGACAAAAGGAAAAATTTAGCAAAGAGAAAAAACATTGAGAGGATGCATACGTTGTTAAACCATGTAAAACTACGTTAGTTTCCACTTCCACAAATTTCTAGTTTACTGCTTTTTATGAAATCCATTGTGCAGTAAAACATACTGCCTTAATTTGTTTATGATAAGGGTACTCTACATGTATAAATCCAAAACACGATTTCTCTATTATAAAGACCGCAAATAGTTTTATATGTTGTAAAGGCAACGGTTTTCATTTTTAGCACGCTATCAAGACAAATGATGATTTCTACTTTTATGAAATATTCTAACTACACTTATGAAGTTCAAGGAACCAAAGTTGGACAAATTTAAAGTAAATGTGATATGCATAATGCCTTAATGTCTTGTAAGAATCGATGAATTACAACGTTGCTTAAAACTTACTGTTATTTTTTATGGCAGGGATACAAACTGTGAGATAAAAAAAATACAAAAGAACGAAATATAGCCAATAATGATAAAACGCATGTGCTGAAGACATTTTCAAGAATGAAAATGTATCAGAGAAATAGTTCTCAAGGATACACAGGGATAAAGGATGATATACAAAGTCCGCAGAAGCAGTCTTAAAAATTGTAACCCACGAATGAAATCTCGAATTATATAAAAAAATGACAAAAGCTGTGCAAAACATTCTTCCGATGTATTTAGACAAATGCGTCATAGACTGCAAACTGGAAGGTAAGACGAGAGAAGCAACAAAAGTGGACAAGATATGTTTTCCTTAGAATATTCAAGATGAAAAGGAACGTTGCTATAAGGGGCAAAAGGAGAACCCAGAATGAATAGACGATTCCTTAGGACGATAAACCTTTCGACGAAACACAAAAGAGCAGAGGATTGATTCCGTGTAGTAGGTGAATGGAAATGATAAAATAATGTTATTTATCGAAGAAGTGGTGTGTATGAACAGATATATCTATAAACACTAATAGCACAACTAATGGTAATGACAAGAGATTTCTGCGGTAGAGCGTCAGTTGAACACTCTCTGTTTGGGTTTTAATAACTTTAGACGACAAAACGACTATGAAATTTAATCATTAATAGCTCGTGATTATAAGGAGTTTGAATGATGATACTGAACTATTAAACCTAGCTCATGCAATGGCATATAACACTAATAATAATAATAATAATAGAATGCCATAAACTAAGTGGGTTAATGTGAAAATAAAATATGAGCCAATATTAATGATCGGGTAATCCCCGTTTAGAGAAACAACACGAAGAAATACTACATCAGAGTTGGACAGTTATTTCTCTAATCTAAAAACTCAACAAACACAAAAGACAACATGAATGTAAGATTATCCAAATGCAAAGAGAACGAAGAAAACAATGCAAAGAGAAAAAGGAAGAGACAAAGACAATAAGACAATATTTTCACTCAGGGAAAATAGGTAAGAGGGTGAGAACAGCTGTGGTGATTTATTAAAGGGGGCCGGAACTCCCTCATAATTTTTTTTATTTTTTTTTTATCTTCTCTTTCCTCGTACCCGTGTTTCGGGTGGCGTTCGTCTTCGTCCCCAAGAATTTTTGAATAACATAACTTGATGACCAAACAAAAGTGAGGCGAAGGGAAAGTTTCGTGCAATTGGAGAATTAGCAAGAAATAATGTTAGATGTTTGGTGGGGAACATTTTATATGAGGCTACAACATAAACTATGATTCCTTCCACATTTGCGAGATATCGTTCGCATCTCACCGGTGGAATATACATACATACATACACTCATACATACATACATACACACACATAATATATATATATATATATATATATATACATACATACAACAATATATATATATATATATATATATATAATATATATATATATATATATATATATATATAATACAACCATACATATTATATATAATATATTTATATATATATATATAATAATATATAATATATATATATATATAAATTAAATATAATATATATATATATTATATCTATATATATATATACATATATGCATATATATATTATATATATATATATATAGATATATGTATATATGATATTATATATATATATATATAGATAGTATATAGATATACATACTTACATACATACACACACACCACACACACACACACACACCACACACACACACATATATATAATATATATATATATATATTATATATATGTATATATATATATATAATATATATCTATCTATCTCTAATATATATATACATATAATAACATATAGATATATATATGATATATATAGACGTATACATATATATATATATACATATATATATATATATCGATATATATATATATATATATATATATATATATATATTATATGATATATATACATATATATATATATGTATATATATATATATGTATATAATATATATATATATTCATATATATATATATATGTATGTATATATATAATATGTATATATGTATATAGTATATATATATATATATATTATATAATAGATATATATATATATGTATATCTATGACCCCTATTATTCACCCCTAAAAAGCGAATGAGTAATGCTCCAGGATAGTGAAAAACGGTCGTGGAAATACATTATAATATTCTAGATTTCGTTGTGGAGAAACAAATGAAGATATAGCTAAATCTTTTTCAAGTAGCATGATAGGCAAAGTTGCTATGGGAATGTTAGATTTGTTCAAATGCGTCCCTTTGGAGTTGAAGTACCTCCAACAATCGCATACACTCAGATATATATATATATATATATATATATATATATATATATATATATATATATATATATATATATATATATATATATATACACATATATATGTAACATTCATTTCACCCATAATTTAAAATTCAAGTAAAATCCTTTAAGTCAGAGCTCTTAAATTCCAGAGCTCGTGGGTGCCTTGAATTTTTTGGAAGCATCCCACATACGGTAAAAATGAAATAATGAAAACCGTTGCCTTTACGCAAAACCAGAATGTCCATTTCGCTTTAATCTATAGGGGGATTTTGGCATGGTTCAAATGACTTCGTATGATATTTTTAACCCTGTTCTAATATGTGTAAATACAGTATCTGTCCTGTTTGTATTTACGAATTCATATAATCAAAGATTTGCGCAGTTTCCCAATCACTTCATTGCCGATGTGCCTCATAATTTCACTGCTATCGTATCATTAAAGGTCGTATATTGTATTCAACAAAACATACTGAATTCATTGACTGCATGTCCAGTGTTTAATGGATAATGTGAATCATTTTGATATTTTGTTTCTGCACGATTTCTATTATGATTTTGACTCTTCTTTGGCTAATCATGTGCCCATATCATATTAGATCGAGTATTTTTTTTTATCAGATTACTGTTAACGCTTCGAATAGTATTGACGGCTTAGTCTGCACAACGTATAAACAATTCCATTGAAACGAAAATCTAATACCTTCAGATCTTTGATCATGGGAAATTATCAGACATTTTCTATCAAAATGTAACTAACTAATCCAAGCATTTCTGTATTGCGATGAAATACGCAGATCAGATCATTTACAATTATTGTTACGCGATGCATTAATGTAATGAGTGAATCAGCTGTTTACAGTATTATTATATTACTGTTCTCATTTCGGCTGGAGCTGATAACGCTGAAATCCTGGGAGAAAATTTGGTCTGTTAAATCCGATATGCATTAAATTAATGTTAGATGAATCGATTATGTACATCCCGACACACACGCAACCACACACACAAACAACACACACAACACACACACACATATATATATATATATATATATATATATATATATATATATATATATATGTATGTATATAAATTTGCGCGTAAGCTTGTGTGAGCACTTGGAAAATACTGTACAATTGTTATCGTGGATATAATAATATTCTGGTAATAAATTTAATATAAGTAATCAAATTTTCGAATTTATACTACACTGACCATAGAGGAACGAGAATGTATGAAACTCTCTCACTATACCAATTATTATTCATGATATTCAAATGTAATGAATGTAAACTAGAGGGAGATAAGGTAATTAGAACAAAATATCTTTCATAAACAGCGAGGTACATAGGCACTTTAATGATAAATTAATTAGTTTTGAAAACAATTAAAGTAACTAATGGGTTTTCCCAATAAAGTAATTACGAATATGATTGAAAATATTCAGTTAATTAAGATTAACTGAAATACGATTGTCCATTTAATAAAGTTTAGTGAAGATCAAACGAGTAATTATTCAGTGTAGAACAAGAACCAGAATAAAGGTATGTAATATATATATATATATATATATATATATATATATATATATATATATCTATATATATATATATATATATATATATATATATATATATATATATATATATAATATATATATATACATTAGCTGACCAACCCAGTGCTGCCTGGGAAAACTCTGAATGACAAGCGATAAATTCTCTCTCTCTCTCTCTCTCTCTCTCTCTCTCTCTCCTATTAAGATAGTTGCTTCAATTACATTGTCCAACACTTTTGACATTTTATATTTCACCGTTTTTTGGCCCTGATTCCTATTGGGGCTGAATTTGGACTTAAAAGGCATCAAGAGTGCCGATATTCATCTATTTATCATAGCAACCTCAAAAACTATAGATTAGACATAATATCTGTAATTTTTTACATCTTATTTTTCATGCCTTATCATCTCGCCTTTCTTTCGGGCTGAACTTAAACTTAAAGGGCGTCAGGAGTTTCATGAATCATCTCAGTGACCTCGAAAAATATGGATTACACACTAATATTTGTTGTTGTTGGTTATTTTTACATTTTTCTCCCTTCCCACCAGTACCCCTATGCCGCTAGCGATGTCTTACCACCACAGTATTCTTTTCCAAATATAAAGTTATATGTATACAGAAATGAGGTATGATAAACCCATAGAGTTTCAGGGGAGTTCTTCCACCCTCACCTCATTTGGTGACGTTTGGTGCCAGTGATGTCTTACTGCCACAGTATTCTCTTTTAGATAGTAAGTCATTTGTATACCAAGTTTGATTAAAATTGCTCAATGCATTTCAGAGTTACCCCAGAACATACACACATGCACACACATAGTACATACATAATCCACTTATATATATATTGATTGATATGTGGATAGATAGACAAACCTAGAGATAGACACGTAGATAGATATACTCCAAATATACTCCTCTGGCATTAAGGCTGTTTTACCTAACAAGGACTGCCTTTGCGGAAAGAAAAACAAAACTACATTCACCACTTAATTCGGACACTAATTGGTGAATCGTGGATAAACTTCTGCACAGTATAACTTCTACAATTGTCATTGCCCACATCTACACCAAGAGCTCATCACCAGCACGTCAAACCTTCTTACACAAACTACTATATCACTCGCATTTTCCATCCAATTTTTGCCTTCCTGGAAATTGAGATCCTTCATTTCCAATACATCTTTCAAACCTAGCTTTGCATTGCTACTGTCCTCCTAACACTTCTAAGTTGTTCGCTCCATTCAAAATCTTATCATTCTTCATTCTCTATACATGAATAACCATCTCAAAACACTATAAAAAGTAATTTCACTTACACCTCCAATTTTACCTCTTCTTTTTGGCAGCAAATTTCTCAGCCCTTTTCAATTTCTAACCACATATACTACATAAATAATACATCTCTAAAGGAGAGGTGGCTTAACTGTCACTTTATACATTACATCCCTGGCATCCACAGACACTCCAAGTTTCCTATAATCTTTTCCACATACCATCACTACCTCCCATACCTTTTCTGTACAGCAAATCATATCTTCTCTTATCCTACGATCATCTTGAACATTTCCCTTAAAATACCTGTATGTTTATATTGCTTCCATTTTTTCCATACTAAATATTGATATCCACTGCTTCATCTCTCTGATTTCTTTTTACCAATGTGGCTATACGTCTAACCACCACATTTTCTGTCATTAACTTCCCCTTGCATACGCTTTTAAAACCTTTTATCAGTGTCTGCAGTTTCTCTTCTCTATCCCAAATCAGCAACAACTTTGCGCCTATATCTACTGCTCGTTCTCTAACTTTTCGCATCACTCCAACCAAATAAATGTTACACAGCCACGGAGACAGTAATACACTTTTGTCGCATCCTTATTTTTACACCACTTGGGTTTGTGTGCTATGTGTGAGTGTATGCGTGTGTGTGTTTGTATAGCGGTGTATTTAGAAATACTTTAATTTGAAGTTACATTTGAGTTATTCAACTACACAAAACAAAAAGTAAAAAATGCACCGTAGTTTCCTCGTCGCAATCGAGTTTTAACTATGAGCCGCGTCCCATAAAGCTTCCATCCACGACCCAGTGGTGGCCTATCCTATAGCGTTGCCAGACGCACGACCAAGGCTAACTTTAACTTTAAATAAAATTAAAACTACTGAGACTAAAGGGCTGGAATTTGGTATGTTTGATGGTTGGAGGGTGGATGATCAACATACCAATTTGCAGCCCTCTAACCTGGGTAGTTTTTAAGATCTGAGGGCGGACGAATGTGCGGACGAACAGACAAAGCCAACGTAATAGTTTTCTTTTACAGAAAGCTAAAAAGGCAGACACACAAACACATACACGTACATAAAAATAAACGAAATACAGAAATAAACGGAGAAGTTCTGAGGCAGAGACGACCAAATGTTCGATTCAAGCCGTCATGCGAGATTACAGAAACCTGTTACCCCAACCGCCCAAATTGTATTATTCGCCGAGTATCCTGCAAGGATGCAATTGAATTTGGCACACAATGTGTTTGTATACGGTCACTTACATGGAGCTAATGGTCTACACCCTTAGCTTGTGGTAACGTCAAGAAAAAGATTTATGATACTGAAAAACGACTTTTGCATTGAACCTTTTGCATGCTGAAAGAATCTTGTATACACAAACGTATATTTATACATACATGCACAGTTGTACAGACGGATGCACACAAACTCACACCCATACACATACAACACTTACACACGTTTGAGAATGCATGAGCAAAGCTTTGAACGAGTGCTTGTTTTATTTTAGGCATATCATTCTACTTTTATGAAATTCTGGGTATAATATCGAAGTGAAATGTGCCCCCATTATGCATGCAGATCTTCATTTATACACACATTTATATATATATATGTATATATATATATATATATATAGATATATATTATATATATATATATATATATATATATATATATATATATATATCATGTATGCATACTATAACGCACGCAGTATGAAGTTGGTGACAAAAACGATCGCGATGCTAAGTAGAGTTTAGTTCGCAATAGTCACTTCCGAAAATGAGGTGAAAGTTTAAATAGAATATGAGGACGAGAAGATATCGAGTTTATTGTGAGAGCAGTATGAGACCAGGTTTGTTTATTAAATGAAATTGTGAATCATCATTACTGTTGGGGTGTTGTGAAAAGTCAGTAATAAGACAGGGCAGATTAATGCAATTCTGGAGAATATAGAAAAACCTGGTGGAAGAAGTGTAAAAGGTCTCGTCTTTATTTTAGAGTCTGATGCAATATTAAATCGTGACAGTGGACGTAAGCAAACGAGATTCGTGGATTAATCTGAATTTACAAAGAACAAAAATTTCAGCAAAAGTAAGGTCATGAAGATTGAAAGGAACACAAAAGATGGAAATATTATTTTCTGTTAGACAGTGCGGACATTGAAACTAAATGAAAACAGAAGGCACTGAAACTTTTGAGACTAATGTTTGTGCAGTTTTTTTTCGAGTAAGATGTGTTGACAGGGTCGTGTGAATGAAGAACAAATCCAAGTGTATTAAAATGTTATCCAGGTGCAGTAGGTTCTTAGATGGTCCGGGTTTTTTTTAGGTGGTTTGTTCAAATAACAAGAATGAAAGATGTAATGGTAAGATTCTTTGTTAAAGCAGAAAGAGACCTTGCAGGTGATTATTGTTGGAGCCTGAATGGAAGAATCTCAAGAGTAAAGTGATGCAGCGTGTAGACACACACACCCGCACACATACAATGTGTTTATGTGTGATTACATATATATATGTATATATACATATATATATATATATATATATATATGTATATATATATATATATATATATATATATATATATAATATATGTATATATATACATATATATATATATATATACTATATATATATATATATATATATATATATATATGGTAATTATAGGGGCATTAAATTGATGTCCCACACTTTGAAGATACTGGAAAGGATGATAGATGCTAGACTGAGAGAAGAAGTACAAATAGGTAAAGAGCAGATGGGATTTATGAAGGGAAGGGGAACAACAGATGGTATATTTTGTCTGAGGCAAATAATGGAGAAATTCGGGGAAAGACAAAGGGACCTACATATGGTATTCATTGACCTTGAAAAGGCCTATGACCGAGTCCCGAGGCAAGAGGTATGGAGGAGCCTGAGGGAGAAGATGGTGCCAGAGAAGTATGTGCGATTGATACAAGAGATGTACCGGAATGTATTTACCAGAGTGAGGAGCAGTGTTGGGGAGACAGAAGGTTTTGAGGTGAGAGTAGGATTACACCAGGGGTCGGCTCTGAGCCCATTTATCTTTAACATAGTGATGGATGTTATAATAGAGGAAGTAAGGGAGACAGTACCATGGAACATATTGTATGCGGATGATATTGTTCTGTGTGCAGAGAGCAGGGAAGATCTGGAAGTGAAATTGGAAAGATGGAGACAAGTACTGGAGGACAGAGGAATGAGAATAAGTAGATCCAAGACAGAATATATGTGTACCACCACTGAGGGGGGATGATAGAGAAAGTATTCAGCTTGGTGGAGAGCAAATAAGGAGAGTTGATAAGTTTAAGTATTTGGGATCTTTTCTTAACGCTGGAGGAAGTATGGAAGAAGAAGTAAAACATCGGGTACAGGCAGGCTGGAACAACTGGAGAGCGGCCTCGGGAGTTCTTTGTGACAAAAGAGTGCCGCTTAGGTTAAAAGGAAAATTTCACAAGACGGTGGTAAGAACAGCAATGCTGTATGGTACGGAAACAGCAAGCATGAGAAAAGCAGAGCAGAAGAAGATGGATGTGGCAGAAATGAGAAAGCTTAGGTGGATGTCTGGGGTAACAAGAGTGGATAGGATCAGAAATGACTACATAAGGGGGTCAACTAAGGTGGTGGAAAGTATCAAAGAAAGTGCAGGAGGGGAGGCTGAGATGGTATGGACACCTGTTGAGGAGAGATGAGGACCACGCTGGGAGACATACTAGGGAGTGGAGGTGCAAGAAGAAGAAAGAGAGGGAGACCAAGAAAGAGATGGAAGGACTGTGTGAGAGGAGACTTACATGAGAAGGGAATTGATGAGGCAGAAGCGCAAGATAGAAATAGATGGAAACGGCTCATCCGAAACGGCGACCCCATATAAAAATGGGAACAAGCTGGGAAGAAGAAGAAGAAGAAGAAGATATATATATATATATATATATAATATATATATATATATATATATATACTATATATATATATATATATATATATATATATATATATATATATATATATATATATATATATATATATATATATATATATATATATATATATATAGATATTATATATATATATGAGAGAGAGAGAGAGAGAGACGAGAGAGAGAGAGAGAGAGAGAGAGAGGGGGGATTAGAGACCAGGGGGGAGGGGGGGGGGAGTTCCTTTAAACTTACATCCTTTCTTAAAACGTATTCTTTAGTGTATCCTTTGCTCGGATTTTTACAGGAAATTACTTAACGTTACATTTAACTTCGATGTATATTGTTCAGATTAATTACTATGATGGCAATTATTTCTTGAATATATAGATATTATCGTAGAGGATTTCCTGATGAAAATGGTTCAGTTTACGAGTGGCTGAAGGACTATTTTTCTTCCATGTGATTTTCAACGAAATCGAAGTCTACTCTAACCATTAACCATTAAAAGGATTTGAAGTGCAGTAAGAATAAAAAGTAGATTTACTTTTGAATAGCAAAACACAGAATTTGCTCACAAAAGACAAGCGAGATGATTTTGCTTTTAGTGCCCATACTCATATATTAAAGAGGCAAATTTTAGGGGAGTTTTTATTGTTTGAAAGTGCTTCACATCAAACTGAACTCCAAGGACTTTCAGGGAATTATACCTTGGATCGTAACCAACCTCTCTGAAAATATTTAAATACTTTCATAATTTTATATGCCTTTTTACTAACCATTTTTCCACGTGACGAAGACATGACTTCAACCGTGTGTTACACTTAGAACCCATTAAGACCAACTTGGCGGTTCCTGGTTACTCTGAGCAGTGAAAGAAAACAAAAATCAACTTGTACCGTGTGCTTCAATATATGTATAAATGTATCTCATTCTGTCGGCGTTTCGGGGTAGGTATTTACCAGACCAGAGGTCCACAGCAGGCCTCTTATAACGTTTTCACACCCTGTCCTTGTCTCACCTATGGGGCACCTATCACCCGCAATCAAATAACTTGAAGAGCACAGCCTAATGTGAGCGATGGTAAAGTGGAGAGAAAACGAGGGGATGATGGCCCAGATTGTGTAAGGGAATTTGATACGTTCCATTGAGGAGTGAGAGATGTGTATACCTGGTGATAGAAGTTCACTCTCGACGTGGTTCGGAAGTCACGTAAAGCCATTGGTCCCGTTGCTGAATAACCACTGGTTCCGTGCAACGTAAAAGCACCATACAAACAACAAACAAACAAACAAATACGACGGTAATGAGCTTTCTGTGTATAAGTACTGAATACTTATTCTTGTGTAAGTGTTCCGGACAGGGGCGTAAAACAACTCTCTATAGCTGTATCTAAATATATAATTTGCTAGTGATTTCATTATTAGCTGAAGTCACGGAAAGAATATAAAAAGAGGGGACAGTGTCCCGAAAATGCGTTAATTTCACGAACGTATTTGGCACTCTGTCGTGTCATTTGAAACTTAACCTGAGACCTCAGCTAAAATGTATATAAATAATATACATACATACATACATGCATATACATACATATATATATATATTATATATATATATATATATATATATCCTTAAATCCACGGTAGAAAGGTAAGTGAAACAGGTACTTGCAACAAGTACTTTCGTAGTAAATTCTACATTTTCATGTTCACATTGAATATGATAGCAGTTGACAGACCTTTATACACAAAAACAAAAAGAGTGAGCGGGGTTACAGCTTGCTAACCTGAGCGGTGTGTTCTTTACGCAAAAGAGATAAGGAAAGAGAATCAAAGCATAATCCAGGATGGAGATTTAAATTCCTCGTTGACGTGGCTTCAATAAAAACTGGCTTCAATAGATTCCTTTTTCTGTGATCTTTGACTCAGCAGATTATCGAGGAATTATCCCAGTTAAAAGCATGGCCTATCTTAAGACAATGACCCACAATGCCATTATTTGTGTTAATTCGTGCTACATTTTAATACTACTTCAACCTACAAGTCACTCCTCAGTCATTCATACTTCATCAGATGCGACACCGCCCCAATAACAAACACCTCCCCCTCACCCCAAACCCCCCTACCTCCCGAACTCCCCATCCCGTCCCGGCCAACCGCACCCTCCTGAATCAGACCACCTGCATAACTCTTCGTGCATGACACAGCAAACGAACTCTTGCAGATCCACCGGATGGGAGCGTCGACGGCTACCCTGGTCCAGTGATCGAGGCTTCCGGCTGGATCGGCGTGGGACCTCTGGAAGTCTCGGACGACCAGAGGGTCGAGGCCCTCTGCCTCGCCAAGAGGGCCAACCCACCCGTGGCACTCAGCTGGTATATCAACAACACCAAGGTGAGAGTCTCTATGGGAATGGGAACACCTTTTGTTTGTTCTACGTTCCTGTGTTTGTCATCTCATAACTTATTCAGGTGCTTGGCTGCGCCCCGAGTGACGCGTTGGTGGGCTCTTTAACGTTCTATCACATGGGGATGCTTATGCATGGATGC
>NC_061100.1:144029815-144062315 GCF_015104395.2 Macrobrachium nipponense | reverse complement strand
TCTCTCTCTCTCATCCTTTGTCTTTCATCAGATTATAAAGTCGTTGCCAACATTGTTATTGCATTTACTTCCTTCTTCATTACAGTTCACATTCCATCATTCTCTGATGTTTTATCCGTCACTTACTATTCAGGTGCAGAAACTGAGACAGCCTTAGCTATGAGCAGGCTTTCGAATTTCTTACCAGCATGGAGGAATCCCGTTCTTCTAATTACCTCTTTAATTTCAGCCTTCTCATTGTAACTTACGGTGAGTGAAAGCAAGACGTTGCTTTGGTTTCTAGGATGCCACCGATGTCTTCGCCATTCTTCACAGACACAAACCAGAGCAGGAAAATTGTTATTTTTCCTAGATAGTGACACCCAGGGGTTTTAAAACCGGTATGTACCCACCTTTGCGGCGTGCTTAGTTCAAGCTCTTTGGGGATTACCGTAAAAACGTGAACAAAAGACCGTAAATATAAAGATAACGACAACCAGGAAATATTAGTCGTGGATAACGACCCCAGAAAACCCTTGGGAGTCACTATCCAGGAAAGAGACGAAAATTGTCGATAGTAATCTGAGATTCAATTAGTCTGTTACAGTTGAGGACACATCGATTTCTATTTTTAACAACAGCTAGCTTAATTGTTGACGTATTAAATCCAGTTATATTTTTCAGTTGAACTATAAAGATTTCAACTGTCAACAAACAGCGCTGCTGGGGGAGAGAGAGAGAGAGGAGAGAGAGAGAGAGAGAGAGAGAAGAGAGAGAGATAAAATTAGTTTGCTAGTATATACAATCAAATGCTAATAATACTCATTTTATTATATTATGTTAGGGGGGAATACACGAAACACTGTCATGAATGTAATTATGGGAGGAGGTGTTGGAGATGTATATGTGATCATTACCTAATTGAAGCAAAAGTGTAGACAGACACTAGTTTACGTCGGAAATAAAGGGATGGAAATGTGCCTATAAATGTCATAATATATGTATGGAGATGATGGATAAATATTAGGCTATGGTTAAAGATACTGAAATGGAAACCATATAAGAAGAGTATTTTTTAGGGATGGGACAGAGGATCAGCAGGGAGCTGTCAGCAAGGTCAGCAGGCATAAAAGGTAAACAATAAATAAATAAACAAAATAAAGCCTTTAGATGGTGAGGTGATGAAATAGCAGGGTAACTGAAGAATCAAAAGTACATTCACTGAAGCGCAGTTTCAGGACGAAAGAGATGATCATGATGCAATGGGTAACAAATTTAAGGTAGTTGAAGAAAATCAGGGAGAAAACGTGGATTATGTTGGAAATATGGGAATATAGATGTAAAATACTCAAGGGAGAAATAAATTGCCCCTTATTGAAGTAGGTATATAAAGTTTAATGAATTAATGGATCTGCTGGGTTTTTGGCTGAATAAGGATGACAGGTGACGGAATTATTTCTCAAAGGATTAAAAATTTAATATGAATGACGTTAGTATATGTGGATCAAGTTTTCGTTTTTGAATTCTCGTTCCAGATGTTTCAGAATAAAGGAGAGTAGTTAATCTGCGGAGGGACTAGAAATATAATGGACGACAGGAAAGCTTGTTTACAAAATGTGGATGGGAGAGCGACTAGTTTGGTGTAAATGATGATCTGTTTCATACCTCTATGGCCACTGATTATGTTTTTGATTGGAGTGATGCAAGAAGTCGAATGGAAGAATGAAATTCTAAGTGCGTATTACTGACTGAATATGTGGAAAGACACAATGTAATATAATGCAACTGCTAAAAAGTATTATATTTTCTCGCGAAAACGCACCCCCCCCCCCAACAAAAATAGAGAAAGAGCACAAAATAAACACAAAACACTAAAAATGTGGAAGTGTCTCTCGAGATTCCAAAACTCAGTATTTGTACTGTGATTGGAGTGTGACGCTACGTTCACGGGGACTCATTTGCCATTTCTCAAATACAGATAAATATTATCAGTTGAGATGAACGCAGAATTCGTAGTGGTAAATAGAATGCTATTAGGGAGCCACTTGTTATTACGGAATCGGTTAGCTGAGGAAGACAATGCTGGAATTTTACCGAAATACTGTCAGCCGAAATGGCTATTCCATTCATATCCCAATATATGACGCCGAACAATAGAAATATTTGCTATTGTCGTTGCAAGGAGAATAACAGGGCTGCAACAATTGCGTTGCGATTGATGATTCTCATTGCAGAAGAGAATTTAAGTTATCCCTCCGAAAGAGAAAAAAAGATATACAGAAACGAAAGTGTGGTGGTTTTCACACTTTCATTACACACACACACACACACACACACACATATATATATATATATAATATATACATATATATATATATATATATATAATATATATATATATATATATATATATATATATTATATATATATATAAAACTGACGGTCGGACTATGTATGTCTGTATGTAAGTATGTATCTATAGATGGCGAAACTGCTAGACCGAATTAAACAAAAGTCGGACCATAAATGTAAATTTTATAGCGGATGATTTTTCTCTGGGTGCCACTTTGATCCGGTTATCCAGCCATGCTAACTTCTGTATTATTATTTGTAGAGAATACAGAATGCATTATTCTAGTAGAACTTTTCACGAGGATTCCTAATACCCTCTTACATTTCTTCTGCGATGAAAAGCAACGATGTTATTGACGTTTGGTTTTAACCTGGTTTCTGTTTTGATCCGAATATCCGGCCAGATAACCGGCCGTGCTAGCGTCTTTAATATTAGTTGTAAAGGAATAAAACATTATTCTGATAGAACGTTTCACGAGATTTCCAAATATGCTCTTACTTTTCTTTTAAGATGAAAAATAACGATGATATTACGGTTCATATAATGCCGGCCTACGGTTGTCCTCCCGCCAGCTGGCTCTATAGTACATATAATTAGTAGTGTATGTGATTCTATGATAAAGGAAGGGCTAAATCAAATAGGCAAAACAAGAAAGGCAGCAGGGCACTTGGAAAACAGAGAGGTGACTTGTTGTTTCCAGAAATTACTTTTTATGAAAGTAAACTGCAGAAGTTGATAGCCGATAGATGTAAAAGGTTGAAGATAAAAGAGATATAATGATTTTGTAGTCTATGTAGTTGAAGGAGTGAGATATATGGAGATATATAGAAATGATGAAAAAGTTGGAGCATTTGAAGGATGGGGCAGGAGATTTTGACGTGGCTTGGACTTGTAGGAAAAATAGTGGCGATAGGTTGGGGAAGTGTCTAATTTTGAAGTGCTAGTAGGGAGGAAATAACTTAGGTCATTTCCTGGGCAGGCTAGAATGCTATAGTTGACACCACGAGGCCTACAGGCAGGCAGACACAAAAGAATACACACACACACACACACACATATATGTATAAATATATATATATATATATATATATATATATATATATATATATATATATATATATATATATATATATATATATATATTACAGAGAGAGAGAGAGAGAGAGAGGAGAGAGAGACAGAGAGAGAGAGAGAGAGAGAGAGAGAGAGAGAGAGAGAGATAGTCCTCTAGTCGCTTTTTACCAAATACGTATGTATGTATGTATGCATGTGTGTATTATTATTATTATTATTATTATTATTATCATTATTATTATTATTATTGTTATTATTCAGAGGACGAGCCCTATTCATATGGAACAACCCATGTGGGACAATGGTTTGAAATTCATGCTTCCAAATGATATGGGGTTCATTAGAAAGAAGTAAGAGTCAAATGGAAATATTGAAAGAAGAGATCTCACTTTATAAGAAATTGAAAAAATGAATTTATAATGAGGATGAAAATGTAAGTAAATTATTTACAAGGAGAATTGTATTAGTGTAGTCATGCACTGCATTTACGTGTGAACTCTTGAAGTTCTAATTGCAAGACATCCTAAGGGAAACCGTTCCACACTCGAGGAGTAAAGGTCCTCTGGAAGTGAGAAGTTCGGCAAAGAGGAATCTTTACTGAATATTGGTGCTGCTGTTCAGCAAATCTGGTCGCTTTCGGCTGGACAAGAACGAGAATCAGGGATCAATTGTGAATGTGAAAGGTCTGTTGAAATACGGTAATGAAAAATTGACAAACAAGTGACCATCCATCGGTAGTTCAAGCCATAACTACTAAAATTAGTATAGTCATTTTAACTTAATTTTTAACTTAATTTCTCGAATTTTTCATGGTACAGTCATCTTAACTTCATTTCTCGACCTTTTCACACTTTTTGAATACGCTTGTTTATACAAAGTGTTAGATCCGAATACAAGAATATAAAATAATTTTAATGTCTTTAGCGGGAATCAAACCCATGTCCATAGTATCAGTACAAAAACCTCATATCCTAACGCAAGAATACGAAGCCATTCTTATGTTCGTTGCAGGATTTCAACCCGCATCCGGAGTATCAGAGCGAGCTCATTGCTGCCGATCTAACCTCATTCTGATACTAAGGATGTGGGTTCGATTTCTGCCTTTGACGTAAGAATGACTTTATATTTCTTGCATTTGGATCTAAGGCTTTGTAGTGACAAGTATACCCGAAAGTGTGAAAAATTCGAGAAGTTAAGAGAGTATCGTGGCAATTACATACATACAGACTTAATATATATATATATATATATATATATATATATATATATATATATATATATATATATATATATATATATACGTATATATATATATATATATATATATATATATATATATATATATATATATATTATATATATATATGTGTGTGTGTGTGTGTGTGTGTGTGTGTGTGTCTGTGTCTGTGTGTTTGGTGTGTGTACGTAGGTATGTGAGTGTCTGTGTGTGTGCGCTGGCAAAGTTGCCAGTAAGATCACAATTTTATCTGTTATATGAAATTATATACACATTTACATATGTACGGACACTCATTTTGCATAAATTCATACGAGGAAATGAGAGAGGTATTAACGTATTAGAATGTGGGTTATATATCTCAGAAGTAAACCTACAGCTATATTAGGAAAGGAAACTACATGAATACTTCATTCTTGTTATCAGCATCGGATTCGTCGTATGTTACAGTTTAAAGTGAGCAGCTAAATTCATGGAAGAATTGGTCATGAGAATTTGTTCTTTTTAAATTAGTGGCCCTAGACCAAAGTTTTAATGAGAATGAGACACTAATATTTAATGCAGTTCCAGGAGTCACATAAATTTCAGGTTACCTTAGGAATGAACTATATATATTCTGATATATATATATCTATATATAATATATATATATAATATGATATATATATATATATATATGTATGTATGTATATATATATATATCTATACATATATATTTTAGGGCTGTCGCCTTGTATAATAAGGCGCCCTATGAGGTAATGTTAGACTTGCGATAATCTTACGCTAAGTCGGTTGGTATTGCACTTCCATATTCAGGTGGAGTGTCTTGGGGTTTGTAGATCACTTACGAAGTCGTATTATCTTCTTTGGTTATTGACGACGATGTGTTAAAACTCATGATGATTCGGTTATGAGGTGAGGTTCTAGTAGTAACCACGAAGTACAAAAATACTTATATTCTCTGAATTTACATGGTGAAGATCAAGTAGGATTGTACAAGTCTTCTAATGACGATAGCTTGATCGCTTCTGCCAATGATGATGGCTAATTCTATTCTCTCTACATGATAAAGCTTAGGTAAAGAGGTACAGGTCTTCTAATGACGATAGCTAACTCTCTTCTGCCTGTTCTACCTCTCGGTTACAAGTCATAAAGGAACAGACAGTAGTTCGAACATATGAACATACAATCAGATGACATAGTTACATACGAACATACAATCAAAATGAGACACACTACAGATCACGTAGGCCGTTTGAATTATAGGTCGCGGTAGTTGTCTTAAGCAGGGAGCTTAGACTAAAGTTTATAAACAATTGAATGACTACAGGTGACGGCATGTTATCTTAGCCTACTTTTATTGTATACGTCATCTTTAGCGTCTCTAGTCTGATCACATTCCTGCAAGCAATCTGGTTGACCTCTTTAGTTTTAGTCTTTTATATATATGGACTAACATTCCATATTTTTATTATGTAAACACTTACATATATAATATATATATATATATATATATATATACTATATAGATATATCTATATACTATATATATATATATATAATATGATATATATATATCTATATATGTATGTATATATATATATATATATATATATATATATATATATATATGTATGTATAATATATATATATATATATATATATATATATATATATATATATATATGTATATATATATATAATAATAATAATAATAATAAAACATCGTATTTCACAAAATAAGGAAATAAATTAGTCAGGACACAGAAACCCATTAAGAAAGGACAGCTCCAGAGTGCAGCAAAATGATACAACAAATTACTGAATTAGTAAACGAATTTATCCTTAGAAACTGATAGTTTCGTCTCGGGAAAATAAAAAAAAAAAAAAAAAAAATTCCCAAGAGGAGGTGAAGATTTCGAGCGTCTAAAAGTGCAAGGGTTACATTTAGGAGAAAATGTTTGCACTGTACACGACTTGAATTTTTATCTTGCTCCGATTCCCCCTAACCACTGCGCTTTTCTCTTTCGTGTTTCGTTTCGCTTTCACTTTTATGGACAAATGTCAATTGCAGGCAGGCAAAATCTGAAACCTGAAATGTCAAACACCTGATTTCGTTCTTGGCTGAATCGTCGCAATAGTTGGAATACTCAATAAATGTCAAAGAAATTTTACATGTATATATATATATATATATATATATATATATATATATATATATATATATATATATATATAGTATATATATATATATATATATATATATATATATATAGTAATAATATGAAATTTAGAAAGGGAGATGAAAATTTTTTTAGTTCTTGTCTACTGAGACTCATGATAGTTCTTCATAAGATGCTGAAGATTGAACTAATTCAAAGGGTTGAGGGATTCCATAATTGATATGATATATTACTTCATAAAACTATAACATACAATAATATACTTTAAAGACAGCAATTACGTATGAAAAATGCTCAACACTTTCTTCCAGCAATTAATGGAAGGCGATAGATTTCCATTTTCTTCGTACAAGTTCGTATTTCACGTTGAGATTAAGAAAATCATATAATTGCTCTGATATCTGATACTTCCTTTTTACCTTGGCGTCATGCAGAGGTTCCCTTTGAATTGTAGGATTGTATTAAATACGGACAGGAGAATTGTTGTACATTATATTGCTTGGTTGAAAGGCCATTTTATTAGCTAAGTGATTTAGCCAAAGCTGGAAATGATTTTATGAAAGAGACCAACTTGAGTTATATGTCCCATTTCAGTGTAACTGCCAGTTTGAGTATATATGAATATATATCACTGAAGCCTAGAAATAACTAAGGCATACTATTAAGTTTATTTTGCTGTCTATAATCAAACACTTCATTCTTTTTTCTTGAAAGGTCCATCAAATAAATATAAAAAAATCGAGCTTGACAGCAATTTCCAGAATTTAATATTTGTTCTTGAAAGAGCCATACAGGAAATAAAGAATATTGGATGAGTCACTGTATTTCGACTAATAATATATATAATGTGGCTTATGTACATTGCTCGAAATAGGGTGGCTCATTCAATTAAATCTATTTCTTTTATGGGGATCTCTGAGAAAAATATTCTGGTAAGTTCAGGATCTAAAACGTAAGAAATCAAATCACTTTGAGACATTAAGATTAGATTTTAATTCCACCAAAAATAGCGACGAAGATGCAGATAGAATTTTCAAGTCAACGGTGAACTAACAGCAAAACCAAAGAAGAGCAACAGAGAGCTGGCAGATGGATCTCCAGTCATAATTTGGGAAATGGAAATTGAAGTTACGAGTTCTTACCACCCTTTTGCATCGAAGTGATCTTAATTCTCATATGCACCTAGCTGAAAATACTGCATGATTTCTGCAGAATAGTAGGAGGTTCCATCTGGAATGGAACTTGATAGCCCGTGGCAACTAAGTGTGCTGACACGTCAAAAGTAGTACACACTTGCACACCATCAGCATTAGTGCTCGATGGAGCCAGTCGTGCACTCATTTAAAATGCATAAGCAAATTCTAATCCTTTATGTTTTCTACTGGATCTTAGATTATAAGAAAATTAGGACATTATTGACAGTATATGTATTTCAAAAACAAATTTGATCAAAATTAGTACAACCAATCAACCAACATCATAAAAAACCCAACCAAGTAGCTGATTTAAAGCAAGTTTCTGAAAAACAAACTTAATGGAACTCCCTGCAGCCAGGCAAGAGTAAAAGTGTGTCTCTGGAAAGAAGCCATCAGATCCTGACCCCATCTTACTATTTCCAGATTTCCAGGGATGACCTCCAGAGTGAGACCTACCATCACGAAGAAGAAGACGTCTACACCTCCAAACTGCTGTTGGTATTTTCACCGGAGGGTCGGTGGGATTCCCAAGGAAGGATCCTCCTGCAATGCACAGCTGATATTCCAAACCTCTTCCATGGATCGGCGGTTCTGGAAGTCCACAACCCTGAACTCAGGAAAACGCAACTCTCTGGCTTTCTCTCCGACGGTAGGTATTGGGTTGTAGAGGTGAGAACAGACACCTTTCGCTGATGGTATCGTGTTAGTGATATAAAAGATGAAACCGAATTAAATAAATTCAATGCTGGAAGTAGCATAAATAAACCTCTTCAAATCAGATCATAATATTACATAAAGTTTCGTTTAAATTACAGAGCTTCATTTCAGCTCAACTCCATCATCTGATGCCACGTCCTAAAGTCATATTGTCATTGTTAACCTACAAAGCCTCTCTTAATCTATTTTTTTTACTTTGAAATGAAAGACCTAAACTTTATCAATTGAATAAGAGACTCCATTCCGACTGTTTGCCTGAACCCCAGTGTCCTATCATCCAGAATCAGGCATTGATTCAATTCATGGAAGACAGCCATCACTACGGAGATTCTACCTTCCCTGTCATTTCACGCTTTTCTCCTCGCTGTGATGTTTGTTAACATCAGACGCAGACTCTTGAGTATATTTCCGATTCGGACTCTTCTTCGTTTTAGAAACTTCCTAACAACTACGGTAACTCTGGCGTAACCTTTCTGGGTTCATCGACTGCGAAATGCGCTCTCATCTTTGTACACCTCCTTAAATACGATGGAGTTTCGTCAACATCATCATTAAAAGATTTCAGCCTCCGCCAGCTTTTAGAGCTATACAGTAAACAGCTGTTATACTGGATACGGAAGCTCTATTTGCTTCTCACTTTGATATGTTAATGTGAAGGAAGCATCTAAACACTGGTTGCCATGGAAATACCGTCCAGGGTCTTGGAAGATAATCTTGCCAGATATAAGGCTCATTGTCTAAAACATCCACTGATCTTGTAATCTAAGTTCTGTTTTTTTTTTGTTTTTTTTTTTGTGAGAAGATTGTTTACAGAGTGACAGACAGACATGCAGACAATGTTAATGAAAACAGTCTCCAAAGATAAGTATTTTATATTGTCCCATATTTATATGCGTTTAGACATGTAGCTTTAGATTTATTATATCAGTTTGAACGAATAGATGTCTGGCCCGAGAAATAAACGAATAAATAAGATAAAAAAAAAATCCTATGTCGGCAATCCATTCGCTCAATATTAAACCCGACACTCGAAATAGTCGACAAATACCGGAACCATTCCTGTGGTGCGTTGTTCACAAGACTCCACCGGGGAGTTTCCCTTAATGGTTTTCGATCACGAAAGGGAAAAGCAGAAGAAATTTCCATAACAAGACAATGCTGAAGATATGTACAGTTATTTATGTGCGTAGTCGGATTTAGATGTGCGTGAGCATCTCTCCCTCACACACACACACAAACGAACACGCACAAGCACACTCTCACATACATACATACACACACTGACAAACACGTACACACTTACCTTCACCACAGGTAAATGAAAACTCGATGTAAAACCTGTTTGGTTTTAGCGTTTTTTCTAAGTCATTTTAAAAAATGACTTAGAAATAACAGTGCAAACTAACATATAGAACATTGGAAAAAAAAAATTCTCACCCGTCCTTATCAACTACCTTATACTACCTTGAAATTTATACGTTTTACGCATTTCTATCAAAGCCCATGGAAGTCTTGACGCAACTTAATATTAGTTAAACTGGAAAAACACTGAAAAAAAATAAAGCAGCATAAATAGTGCAAAGCTGAACAACGGAATTTCGTCCATGTTACTGAAAACAATCGTCTAATCAATTTGGTAGGAACGAAAAAAAGAAGTTTAATAACACGCTGGAAAGAGACATTACTGAATCAATAGTATAAAATAAAACTTTTGTAAGAACATGAACATCAGTCAGAGCACATGTAATCTGGACTATTTTGTTTGAAAAATAAATAAGTAAAATGTATAAATTTTAAGGAAAATCTTTGACGTGAATAACCTGTCAGGTGTAAAGTTTGTAATTTTCATCCAGCATATATATTGTGACTTTGCACCCCTAGGTACCAGTCTTAAGTGTTAAGTGCGTATACACACACACACACACACACACAAACACACACACACACACACGCACACACACACACACACATATATATATATATATGTGTGTGTGTGTGTGTGTGTGGTGTGTGTGTGTGTGTGTAAATATCCCGATGTATGTTTTGCCTAGTGATTACTTTAGTCAATAAAAGCTCTTTGGAGGCCGAAACGGTAGAGCAACTTCAACATCTTTCTTCAATTTCCTTGTGGAGCAAATCTCATATTCTAGCATCTTCATGAAGCACGATTAATAGTGTAATGCCATATATATAATGGTCTATATATATATATATAATATATATAATAATCTATAGATTATTTCTATATATTATATCTATATTGTAATTTTATATATATATATACTATATAAATATATTTTATATAAGATATAATAATATATATAGATTTTATATATATGATATATAAATATATATGTAAATACATATACATAACTATACATTATAATATTTATATTATATTATATATCTATATATATATATATATAAATCTATATAATATATATAAATACGTATATATATATATATATCTGATTATATATATTATATAGGTATATTTATGTATATCTATTATATCATTTATATTTAATACTTATCTATTAGATTATTTAAATATTTATATCTATATCTAATTATTTAATATATTTATATAATTATATTATATATATATATCATTATTATATAAATATATATCATTTATATATATATTGTAAATAATATATCTCTAATATTATAATATTATTTAATATATATAATATATATATATAAGTATATAATATCTAATATTATTACTATATATTATATATTTTGAATATATACTATATAAATATACATCTTATATATATATATTATATATATATTCTATATATACATATCTTAAATATTATAATATAACATACATAATATATATATTTATATGTGTATATTAACGACTAATATATATATATATATATCTATATAATATCTATATATATATTATATATTTATATAATGAAATATATATAATATATAATATTAATAATTCATATTCTAATATAATATATAAAATATATTCTATATTATATATGTATCTATAGATATTTATATATATATATATCTAATAAACATATATGTTTAAAAACAGCAAACATCTTTCGTTACCAGATAGTTCGAAGTTCAAGCTCGGGTAGTTGCGGAGACAATAGATTCTTCTCACAAAAATTATTTGATCCTGGTTTTTGACAAATCAGTAAATTATCCACCTCATTGTTTGCAAATTTTACTTCACGATACTCTATGAAAGCTAATCCCGAACAAATTCATCCTGCTATAAGAAGATGGCATGAATTACCAGTTAAAAGACTAACCTCAGTACCATTTTGCGTGCGTGGGTTCGAATTCCAATAGGGATGTAGCAGTATTTTTTATATATTTCCAACCTGGATTCTTGGATTGTCGTGATAAACGTGTTCTAAAAGTAGCCCAAGGAAATTTAATGAGGTTAGGTTTCAGCTCTCTCTCTCTCTCTCTCTCTCACACAACGTAACTATCTATATATATATATATATATATATATATATATATATATATATATATATATATCCTATATGTACTAATCTCCAATTTATGTGGGGTATCGGCTTCAAGAATGAAGTTGTCGGACTAAGCTATTCCTCGGTCGACTGGTAGCTGTTGGAAGAAAGCGAGCCATATCACCTTGCTCTTGCTAGCCCAGTACGCCAACACCAGTTTCCTGCGGCTCTCTCTCTCTCTCTCTCTCCTCCGCTCTTCCGGCTCTCTCACTCTTCCTTGACATTCTATACCTACACCATCCCCTCACCCCCACTAACATCCCCAACCCCACCCTCAAGACATGAAACTCTGGGGAAAAAAACGCAGAAAAAACAAACAAACTGAATCTACCGGACGAAAGAAGCGAACGAATTAATCGATTAAACAAAAGGAGAGAACAAAGGAAATCGCAGAAGCGCACTCTATAAGTGAAAACCATGTTTACAAAAGCCTCAAATAACCTTGTTTAAGCTTCTCTCTCTCTCTCTCTCTCTCTTGAAATCCTCTTCGTTACCTCCAGTCATCATGCATGATTGAAAGAGAATGCATGATAGCCGACTATCCTGCTCTGTGGTGACCTGAGCTTTGGGGAGTTGAAAGTTGGATTATAATCAGAGGTTCGGTTGCCCCGGAGTTCATGCAATGTGATAAAATCGGCTGTTGTTCCTGAATGTCGCTTCTGTTTTGGTTTTATCACGTTAGGGGTAAGAGTCAGGTAGACAGATAGGGAGGCAAATAGACAAATAGATAGCCAGCCAGACTGAGAGAGAGAGAGAGAGAGATAGAAAGAGAGAGAGACGCGGGATAAACAAAAAAATTGTGGTACAACAGCAAAGTGAGAGAATAATACGCTTGAAAGCGCACGTTCAAAATCTGATTAAGGACGCATTTTAGTTTGAAATTAACGATGGCAAAAGTAGAATGACGGAAGGAATGTCAGTGATTATACACGTGTGAATAAATAAAAAAGAAATAAAAATAAGTTCCGCTGTAGTTTCCCAAGAGTTCAAACTAACAAACACAAAAGAAAAAAAAATCAGCTAACCCTAAATTTGACGTAAGAAAATCCTTCATCAAAACAGATAAGCTTGGTTGCAAGATAACGAGATAATTATACAATTCCTAAACGGTGTTAAAATCATTTCCAGCGAAATGATGCAGTCATAAACGTGAAGAAAGGAAGCAAATATGAACGCGATCATCGCCAGGGACCTTTACGACACAAATAACGGTAATGAATACGATCGTAAAATTAGAAATTGCGATGTAACGCCACTAACACGTGATAAAAGCGGCCGACGAAGAATGTGTTCCTCGTGGCTTTTATGGTGGAAGGGGCCACGAAATTCATAAGCAAAATGGGGACTAAAACTTCGCCTACGGTAGCGTTAACTTTAGCATTATGTTATGATTACTCTCGTATTTATGGCTGAAGAGACCGGGCTGGGATATAAAAGAAACCCCACAAAGATTGGTCACTGCAGGAGAGGAAAGAGATAGGGGGGAAACAACACGGTGTCCACATACGTTCCCCAGTTAACAATGTCCAGAAGTCCACGCCAGGGTTCCTAGTCCCTTTCACGCCTTAAGGGTTAGGCAAAGGGATGTGCTAGCATAAGACTAACTTTGCTTAAAACCGACGGTTTATGACACTACCGCCTCCTACGTGGAGGTAAAACGATTCAAGAAATGCACAGTAAAGTATTAGGTGCTATTCAGATCGGATGACTCTCGACGTGGCAATTTGCATACAGTATTTGTGAGAATTATGAACCAGGGCATGTAGTACAGTGCGACAGCGGAAGCAATAGCAGCATTATTTTTTATCGTGGTTTCGGGATTTCAGGAACAACGTCAAAGGTAATATCAGTAAGATGAATAACGACTGACTGTCTTAGGAGTGCTGAGGCGACTTCCATTTGGAAACAAGAACAAGAACCCTCATAAACATCTGAGCAATATTTCTTGAAAGGTCTGATCATTTCTTTATATACAAATCTGGAAGAGTTGTAAGGATGAGATGAACAAGCAGTGTCTAAAGAGCCCACCCAGTGGATTAAACTAGTTTTCACGCTTATGAAATCGAATTCAACATCCTGTTATGATAAATGACGAGAGCCTTGGTGAAGAAGGTGCCTTATGCTCATGCAACTCTGTATGAAACCTGGGATGTTTCTCCATTTTTCCAGCTGACTTAGCCATCTTAAACTACAAGCTCAATTTTTAATTCTGTTCTCTTCACCTGGCGATTTCTGTGTCGTGGCCATATCAATAATGTTTCCTGCACATTCTGTTCTGGGCATAATATATAATCTATCCATCTCCAGAGCTTCTAGCCAGTTTCTTTTATTTACAATCAACATTCACAGTTCACTTCCACAGATGATCTACGGGGGAAAATTCCTTAATACACACACAAATTTTGCAATGTTACGTTCCACACGTGAACTATTCCGTGATTTAAAGTTACCCTTTCTTTCTACGTACCTCGTTATTTACCTCTTTTTTTTTTTTCTTACTAATTGCGATATGTAGGAATTACTCAGAATGTAACATTCACATCAAAATACACTTCCGCTTAAACCACTTCACATTTCCCCCATGCGAGATTACATACATTGCTAATGTTTACTTTTACCCCTTTCCTTTTACAAACACTTCGGTAGTCTTGCAGCAATCTCTCCCTGTTTGCTGTTACTAGTTAACGCTATATCTTCTGCAAACATCAGCCACCACCTACTCCAGTCACAAACAAACAAACAAACAAATCTCTTTTTCCGTTAGACTCCCCCTAAATGATCTGTCCTTCCAATGACTTCCAATGATCTTTAATAAGGATCATTCGAAAATGATCTTTATTAAACAGCCATTAACTTAAACCACCATAGTCTTACATTCTATTTACACAAAAAAACTATTTGCATCTAACTACTCACACAATCAATAGCACTATTAACTAAATGAGTTTTTAATATTATGTGTTAATATTGAATAATTTCACGATTAAATATTCATAATAAATAACATATCGCAAATCTATGCAGTATGCAACGCTTAAATTACGCATTCCTCATCTTAGATTTCTTGTCGATGCTATTCACTAAAAATTATCTCAAGTTTTCTAGTCTCTTTCCTCCTTAATAATATTTACAAATATTTCTCTCATTCCGGCATAACAGGGATGGAAGCTTACATCTTTTCTGCTCTTTCTGCGCCCGAGCAGATGCCATGCCAAATAAAAGGTAGTTAGTAGATCCCTCATCGAAGTGGATCTCACATTTTTAGTAAACTTACAGCAAAACCTCGCCAGTAACCAGGGAAACTACGGAAATTTCCAGTTGATTCAACACCTTAATTGACTCTTTGGAGACTCCCAACTCAGTTTCCAACCTTTCAGTGATTAATAATGCGTCATTTACTATCTCTGCCAACTAGGACGGCATGTGTCTGTGATATTATAATTTCTTAAGTTTATCTGTCCATTAGTATTCACCTGCATACTTATACACACAAACGTATATATTATATATAATATTATTATATTATATATTATACTTAAGTATTTATATTATATATATATTAATGTTTATGTATAATAATATATTTAGTATATAATTGATAAATACTATATATATACTCATATATCTATAGGATCTTATATATATATAGGTTTATATATATATTATATAATCTATATTATATATAATTCCTATTTTATTTTATCTACTATCTAGTTATATATAGTTCTTATCTATATATATGATACATATATATACTATATATTATATATCATATATATATACTAATAATAAACTATCATAATATATAAATTATGTATATACTATATGTATAATATTAATAATAAAATATATTATTCTATTATATTCTATACTATATTATATATAATATTATATATATCTATATATATATATAGAGAGAGCGAGAGAGAGAGAGAGAGAGCGAGAGAGAGAGAAATCCATGCACCTAAATGTACCTCGTCCAATATATGTCCGTTAATTCACAAAATTAGACATACCATAGCAAATTTCTAGCTAAGCCTGGTAACGCGGATGTAAGCAAATGACAGTACATCTCATTATCGTCAGTAAAGGAAATCCGCTTAATACTTCGTGAAGTCCTCTTTAAGGGAAAAATACAAGTAATCATGGGACGTTAATTAGGTTTTCCCTTCTATGAATAAATAAATAGTTTCATATACAAATATTTAGGTTAACAGGTTAACTAAGAAACATACACTTATATTTATGATACTAAGCATCTTTGCAAAGAGATAACCCACACCCAGTCTTTATGTGGAGTAAGATTATAAAATAATATAATGATTTTCACGATAAAAAAATATTCATTTACTTTTTTGAATAATAATGATATCATCTTTTATAAAAAAAAATAAACTAAGAGAGTAATGTTGGTGGTATGTATGAGAGAGAGAGTGAGAGAATACCATGGCATTAAGAGTAACAAAAATAATGATAAGAAATAAGAGAGAGAGAGAGAGAGAGAGAGAGAGAGAGAGAGAGAGAGAGAGAGAGAGAGAGAGAATACCTCACATTAAGATAAAAAAAAATAATGATAAGGCATAAGAGAGAGAGAGAGAGAGAGAGAGAGAATACCATGACATTAAGAGTAACAAAAGAATAATGATAAGGCATAAGAGAGAGAGAGAGAAGAGAGAGAGAGAGAGAGAGAGAGAGAGTCTCAAAGACTTGTTAGTCCATCCGAGAAGACATCATGTGCTCACTTATCTCTAGGAGCAGGATTTACTGTTCATTCACAGTGTCCGAATGATTTTTTCTAGCCTTCTTTTAAACTCTTCCATACTGCTGAGAGAGAGAGAGAGAGAGAGAGAGAGAGAGAGAGAGAGAGAGAGAATACCATGATATTAAGAGTAAAATAAAATTATAAGGCATGAGAGAGTAATACAATAACGAAGAATTAAATTATGAAGAAAACGGAAAGTGTAGAAGAAAACCTTAACAATAAATACGAAAAAGAGGAAATACTATGTTATGGCCCAAAATGTTAATAACATCAGTATAAAATAAAGCGGCAACTACTGTCAAGAGAAAAGTGGAAGAGAGAGAGAGAGAGAGAAGAGAGAGAGAGAGAGAGAGAGAAGAGACGTTTAATATGTTATAGCACGAGGAGATAAGAAATGGCTTATAATGATAATAATTATAGTAATATAAACTAAGATGACAAATATTGCCTCGAAATAAAGAAGAGAGAGAGAGAGAGAGAGAGAGAGAGAGAGAGAGTAGTAAACCATGGCAGCTAATAACACTGAGAAGAATGATAAAGGTTAAATCTTACAAACAAGAAGATAAAAAGAGAGTGAAACAGATTAAAGCGATGGGATATAATAACACTGATAAAAATAACAAAGGCAAAGGTTTACAAGCCCGAAAATCGAAAGAAGAGAGAGAGAGAGAGAGAGAGAGGCTAACACAATGTTATGGCCCCAGCAGCACTGAAATCGATAAGGAACCGAAGGTGAAAAAAATAGGTCCTTCATTCTTCACGGAGTTAGACGATAACTGCGTCTTTTATTACGAAGGTTGTAATAGGCGTGGGAGACCCCTCAAAGTCTGCTGCAAACAGACAGCTGGTTGTAACAATCAACTGAAACTAGATAGTTTGTAACCACAACACTCGCAGGAAGGGAATGGGAAAATTGCAGGAAAATTGGGAAGATGAGTTTGCAGATGCATAGGGTAATAAGGAGTCACGAAGGAAAGAGGATTATATAAATATTTACTATCTCTCTCTCTCTCTCTCTCTCTCTCTCTCTCTCTCTCTCTCTCAAACCAGTATTTCTGCATATGTGTCAATGTCCAACGATTACCCACTTATGGTTTCACTGTCACAAATTACTCTCAAAATCAAATTAAAACTCAATCGTTAGAAATTAAAAACAATGCATGAGATATCATAGCTGAGGTTAAAATATATAATTTCCTTTTATATACTAGTTTCACGGTTAGGATATCACAAGTGAGATAAAAAAAAAGGCCATAAATTATGAAACATTAATGATCAAAGCATTGATGCAAATTATCTTTAAAATTTTATATGTAAGTATGCGTATATATTGCCTCATAATAATGTTCTTAAAAAATGGAAATTTTCATGAACTGGGATCGTAAACGACTGATTGGTTTTGATAAAATGAAAGCTATTTGAAATATTTCCCCATAAAAATGTTGAAGTCTGCCTTTTAGTAGTTAGAGGAAGATATAATTCTTTTATTAGGTACTATCCATCGATGGGTTATAATAACAAAAGCTGTTATCATATATTAACATAATATTCATGTATTACTGACGACAAAAATAATGTGAGATTCTAATGCATTTTCTTTTCCCTCAACAGGTTCGACTCTCTCAACTTCCTGGCTACTGAACGTCGCCTCTACGCTCATTTCCGCTCATTTTCAATTTATACTTTTAAATCTGAGAAATATTTAAACCAATTTATCCCCACCGCATCGATATCACTGAAAAGCTCCCGTGTAGAGTTAAGAAAATAAAAAGATCTCTGCTCAGAATCGAGTTTTCCCAGTGAAAAAGAGACACAGGCAGAATCTCTCCTTCCTGGCAGATTCTTCATTTGATCTGCTTTCTGACACCATTCGTTATTTTTTCGTTCATTTCTCCTCGAATGAAATATTGTTCATAATCATGTTTGGTTCCATAACCACAGAGAACAGATCTCATAACAGAGGATCTCTGGAGACTATGCCAGCTTGGAGGTCATTAAGTTTCTCAGAAGAACTCAAATCAAGATTAATGATACAGAGATGTTCGTAACTAATATTAGTGTGAAGCTGAAGCTATTCTCACGCAGATGAAGAACAATGGAGGAGAGAGAGAGAGAGAGAGAGAGAGAGAGAGAGAGAGAGAGAGAGAGAGAGAGAGAATTATGTTTTTCTTGTGAAAGGAACAAATCTAATACATTTGTGTATGTAAGAGTTCATTGACATTTGTTTATATGTCATAAATGTTCAGAGCTTCAAAACAAAAAATAGTTTTACAATGACTAATATGATAATGTGCGAAATGTGTAAAATGTTTGAACATTATTTCAGTATAATATGTTTTGATAATACAAAAGGTCAATGTGTCTCACTGCTTACTTCGAGTACGCAGGGTAATTCAGAAAACTGAAGTCTAAATATAAAAGTGTTGTATATATGTATAATATCTATGTAGCCTATATTCCTTTATAGCTGTGGCATATAACCCTTTGTACTAGAACCCCCACGAAAAGAAAAAAAAAGCACAATTTTCCCCTTTTCACTTAATAACAAGTGACTTCTGATTGGATTCCCTACCATTCTAGATCAGCAATACCTTCCTCCCTCGTATTTTCACTCCACAAATAAGCCTGTGTCATCAGATTATACGCAGCTTAAGTGGGACGTAAACCTTTGCGAGTTATATCTAGTCACTAAAGAGACATTATGCGTTTGGTCGCGTTTATTATGCTCAGTTGGTGGCGCGTCTGGTCGGGTTTATTATGCTCAGTTGGTGGCCTTTCATTGGACATGGGAGATCTCGTAATGGTCTCATTTGGGGCTGGACTCTTCAGCGAGTCTTCATATAGAGGTTTATGTCGCTTCATCGCCTCGTAACAGATCTAGTTGACAATTTCGGGGCTTTTGAGCCACATTCGAGGGTCCTGATGAAACACATCTTAACACAAACACACAAATGAATGACTCAGAACTCATTATCTTAGTCTCATTCCACTTTTTTTTTTCTTTTTTGTTAAAAGCCCTCTCTATTTTGTCAACAAAACAAACTACCAGTGACAAACATCCAAGGCGTTGTCAGCCAGGTTCTGAGATGAATAAAACAGTCCACGAGGTATCATTTCTCAAACGTCTTTTTTAGCAAAGAAAACCTGAGCCCCCGACGAGCATAAATTGGGGCCCTGGAAGGAGCATAAATGAGTTCAGCAAGGAAAAGCTGCAAGTATTTTCTGAAAATTTTTTTGTTCTTAGTACACCTATCCAGTAGGACATATTTCCCGCACTATTTTTGTGATAAGAATATGCTTCTCTATTCACCCAGTGACAGCTAAACCAAAGTATGTATATATAACGACGATAAACTAAGATTCTCACATTGTCATTAGAACTGCTTGTTCTCCTAATTGTCTGTAACATGATCAACTTTGATTTCTAGTTCAGGATATATGTATGATCTTTGGATTCACGTAAAAAGAAAGTTATCATTAAAGTTGATTTTTGGAACTACTGTCTCTCAATTAATCCTTGTGTTCTTTTATTATTTTTTTTAGGAAGTTATAGGGTGAAACACAAAATAACCGATGCCACTAAACAACAAATAAATTAATTCCAGGTAAATCCCTTAATCGCCCCATAAGCTAAATTCGTGTTAAAATCAGTGGTATTTAAATTGGCCTGTTTGCCCTTACTGGCAACAGGCCATAACAAGCTGATTTTACTTTCGAATGAGCCTGAATCCTCCCTAATAAGCAGCGCTATGGAAAATTTACTGATCGGGGAAAGGAAAAAAAAAATAATAAAAAAACGGTGATTTGTGTGTGTTACCGATTAACTTGTTTATCCATCATTCCTCCTATTTGCTTTTTATTAGACAAAATATTTTAAATGTTAACTATTCAGATTCAAAATTGTCGTAATAAGTTCTTTCTGTTGATAATATAACAGAAAAAAATGTATTTTAAACATTGTGCATCTTCCTTTAATTTTACACGGCCTTCTTAGTAATGTATTCTTTAATGTAAATATAAATATTTACTTTACTACATTCTGTTAATCTATCTTGATTATAGTGGTATAATATATCAATATATATTATTACAAATGTTAATATGCTGGTGAAAATATTGATAAAAATGCATCGACATATTCAAAAATAGAAGATTTGCTAGAAAGATGAAAATGGTCTTTGAAGCTGGTGTGTATTTATGAGTTTATGAAAATCAGCCTGAGCCTAATTGAATGAATGAGCAGTTCTTCTCACAGATAAATATACTGTGAATCTCTGTCATCTGGTTCGGTAAAACAATTCCCCGACATTTACTTCGCACTGCGATATCCAATTCATTATGCACAAGTCATAAATAGCTGACTTGCGATCTAATCTGGGATTAGCTGTGTGCTTGTTGATTTGCCTTACAAAATCCATGCCACTATTTTTTATGGCTTATGGGTCAACAGCTCACCGTATCGTGAATGACTCATTCTGAAAATTTGAGCAATAACAGTGAATTTTCCACCACCACGAAAACCGGAAATCAAAAACCCACTCACATCACGTGATAAATGACTCGAACATTAATTTTCATTCAGCTGGAGAAAGCGTTTTCACAAAACGAATATCTCAGAAAGACATTCAGGAGTCGAGGTTCTAATACTCAGACCGAGTTTGCTTTTATCCATTTCAGGCTCTTCAGTTTCATTACTCGTTTAATTATTGCATATTAAAAGTGTGCATATTTTTCCATATAATTTCCCCTCGCGGGCATACTCTGCTTCTCTCGCCATTTACCCAGTTGTTTTCTGGAAGGATTGTCTTCGTGTGGCTCATTTCCAGTGAATTTCGAACTTCTTTTTCGCTTTTCATTCATCGTACAGTCTGCACAATTCCTCGTAAGACTTCTTTGCGTCCCGTGATTTATTTTTCTTTTGGAAATAGTTTCCGATAGCAAATTTTCTTAACTCCTGATTATTTTGGTCAAAGAATCCAGCCTTGAGTTTTTTCCTAATCGTTAACTTTTTCACCAAACGTTCCAAAGTCTCAAATGAACTCCCTTGCCTGTTAATTCTTTCTTTGTATAATTTTTCTTGTTATTCAACTGCTCTGTTTGTTTCTTCTCTTCCTGATATCAATGTTTCTTAAAATAATTCCCCATCTGACAGTTACTTAAACAGAAATTGTTTCAAATACCTACTAAAATGCGAAACCTGAACAACCTCCTTGCCTTTCCAGATAAGGATAATCTAGACATGCAATAAATGATCTTTAATAGCTTGTTTTTATGGAATATTTAAGGAATATCTAATCAGAATGTTATGAAATTTTAGGTGAAGTCTGAAATTCATCCAAAAAAAGTAACCCACAGATAAATCTAGAACATTCACCGTTATTTACAACAAAACAAGTTATGAAGGAAGATGGGCACAACAGAAATAGAAAGCATTGTTAAGAACCTTTCACTTTCGCCTTAAGATTCCCTGACTTTCACTGTTTAACTGTCTGGCTTTTCATACTCTCCCTTTATTCTTTTCAGCCACTCGCGTTTTCCCCCCAAATCCTTTGATCTTCCGCACAGTCACAGGAAACTACGCAGTTTAACTAATTTGCATAACTGACTAAGATTTCCGAGAGCGAATGAAAAGTTGTTGGTTTTATCTGATAATTTCCTTGCTCTTTGATAGCAGAGCTTTGACTGCAGAGCTTTGAAAGTTCAGCTTTCAAGTCCTGAAGTGAAAAGAGAAAAATGAGAGAAATGCCCTTCATCATTCCTAAAGGAAAGAACAACATCTTACTTTTAATTGATAAAAATGCGAATTAACGCAAAAATTCAGAAGTATCAAGTGAAACTACGAGAAGAACGGACCTTATTTTCGGAATCTGAAAATTACTTGTCCCAAAAATGTATGATGAGGAGAAATTAGGAGCGTAGGTGTGAGTATGGATTTATGAAACTCCAGTAGGACGAATATTTGCTAATTGGCAACTGGAGCTTCCCTTTTTTCAATGCTAATTGTTATTCAGAACCTGGATTTCCTTTGATATGCTGGGTTCATGAAAGGCCAGTAAAAAAAAAAAAATGATAAACTGCACAATAATAACAAAAAGCTTAGCCAATAAATCATAAAAATGGCTGGTTAATTCATGCAGTCAATTACTCTATTAATATCTAATTAATCATATTGTTGAATTAATGAATCACCATCTAAAAATATTCCCTTTTGATGTAATGATTAGGCTTCAATTAGATCAGGTTTCGCAAAGCCCAAAATCCAAAAGAGTTTTTAGTTTTCTGTAAAAAAAAAAAAAAAAAAAAAAACATGATTGAGATGGCCTTGTATGTCCGTCTGCACTTTGACTGTCCACCCTCAAGTCTTAAGAATTACCAAGGCAAGAGGGTTGCAAATTGGAACGTTGATCGTCCACCCTCCAATCATCAAACATGCCAATTTGCAGCCTTCTAACCTCAGTATTTTCTTCTCAAGGTGAAAGTTAGGCATGATCGTGCGTCTGACAATGCTATAGGACAAGCCAGCACCAGGTCGTGGCTGAAAGTTTCATGGGCCGCGGCTCACAAACCATTGTACGTTGTATAGGAAACTCGATTGCGCCGAAGAAACTTCCGCGCAATATTTACTGGTTTATTTGTGTACATGATATCGCTCTGTATAACAGGCTACAAGATCCCAACCTCATTTCCAGACCCTTCGCTTAGGTATGAGGCTCCAAATACAAATCAGGAAACCTCTGTTTTCGTTCTGTAGATTTTTAAATACCTCGTTTCACTCAGATGAGAAAACGGCGAGAAAGGAATAATAGAGTTGTATATAAACTCTAGGAGCGAAGCTTCTTCTTTTTTTTTTAATTAGGTTTTGTATAATATGGCAGCCAATAGCCTTATGTTCAAGTTCTGGAGAAAATCCTAATTTATGTAAAGGTAATTGACGGCTTTCTTTTCGTTATTTGGTAGCATCTATTAAATGATAATTCGCTGAGGAGCACACTGACGTTCAACGGATCATATGAAAATAAAAGAGAGAGAGAGAGAGAGAGAGAGAGAGAGAGAGAGAGAGAGAGAGAGAGAGAGAGAGAGAGAGAGCTATTTTGCATCTTCTGTGAAATCAGTCCTAGCCAGAGGCTTTCATTATCTAACGACATATTTAAGATTTCCTCTCCATTGTCTCCCAGCTAGGAGCCCTTTGTTTGATCCCTGCTTTCTCTATGGGCTTAAAAGATATCATGACGGCTGCTTACAATAAAAAAAAAGGAACGTAGACGAAAAAAAGAACAGAACTAAGGAGTATATTCCATTCATAAGTTCCTCATTTACTGTAGTTCCCTACAATACAAAGCCGGAAAGATGTCTTTGTTTAGCAACACCGCATTGAAACTTACTTTCCTTTTGAAACTTGTTTTCTTTTTTACTTCCCAGCCCTTTTTATCTCCATCTGCCATATACTATATATATGTGAGATCAATACGAATGCTTTTTAGATTTTTTTTCTGTTGTATATACAAGGGAATTCCGTTAAACGCTTTTCAAGCGTCGTTACATCTCTCTCTGAAAACTAATGGTAATGTTCTCCTGGAAGATTACATGGTCGAGGGCGTAAATGTAGTGAGGTATTTTATGTTTTCTTTAACAATACGTTGGAACTATTACTGATCGCTGGGGAGCGGTGAAGTATTTTGTTAATCCTATCCAGTAAACTCACAGTTAGGTGAGATATACAGACAGAAAGACTAATTGACAGATACAGAGAACTTCTCAATGTTAACGCAAATAGAACCATGAACGAACATGAGATAAAGCAGAGTAACTTCCTAGTTTATCTTATCCCAAAAACAGGCAGTGACGCAAGCACATATAAACGCGCAAAAAGAGATAGAAATGAAAGCAGACAGACAGAGAGGCTCAGTCGAGTATGATACTCAGTTGTTAAGCTTTGCTGGGGTAATCAAGGGTCCAAATGATTAGAACGTGTTTAGTTTTCTCACTGAATGATAGGTAAACATTTGACCGAATTCCACGGTCTTAATTATCCCAGAATCGAAGCCAAACGCAGTATTGTAACTACGAAGGTATTCGGAATATTTTAATCAAGACAGAAAATGAAATCACAGATAATGGGTAAATGCCGACCATTCGCTTCCAGATAAACGGATATAAATAGAATTCACATATATATTCAAATCCCAGGTGAATTAAGAATTTTCTAAAATAATTTATCTTGCAATGCGTGATGGTTAAAATACTGCTATTAATAAGTAAAGTGTCGTGAAAATCAAAATATCAATTGATGAGTTTATTAAAACCAGAATCAGGACACTCAGACGATCATAATAAATCATTACCGATGAAAACTAGGCCGGTATAATCGGATTAGACATTGTTTATTTACTTCATGTAAATTTATAAAAAAATTTTCAGAAGAGCGTTTGACGAGTAGGTTTAGCATAACAAATTTTTTCCTATTCATGCACTGTTTATTGTTAATAATGTAATATATATATATATATATGATATATATATATATATAACATACATATATACGTATATATATATATATATATATATATATATATATATATATATATATAATATATATATATAATATATATATATATATATATATAATATATATATATATATATATATCGTATATATATATATATATATATATATTATATATATATATATATATATATATATATAATATATATATATATATATATGTAGAATCTACTGGTCACTTTTCACCAGATACATATATAATTGTAATAGTCACAATGCCTCTTAACGTCTTGAATTCTTCACGCCTTTTTTGGATACGCTTGTCACTACAAAGCCTTGAGATACAAGTGCAAGAATATAATCTTAAGGCTTTGTAGTGACAAGCGTTAAGAGGGCATCGTGGCTATCATATATATATATATATATATATATATATATATATATATATATATATATATATATATATATATATATATATGCAACGATATGATGGAATTAATGAGATTACTTTAAAAGCCTCTATGCTTTCATTATTAGATAGGAGAGAATGTGGCTTTATAGAGTCCTGTCTAATCGAGACCATGAACTGTGTCCTTAGTGGCTGCAGACATTTCAACTCCTGATTGGAAAAAAATACAGTCATTAATTACAAAATAAAAAGGGAGTGTAGAGTTAATGACACGAGTGGTAGTATCCATGATAATGTTATTTTGATGGGGTATAAACCTAGGCATCTTTATGGTTATTTTTAACCAATACATCTGGTAATTCCTCAAGGGTCATTATATCCCACATCTTAGACAACATGTGGTACAACCAAGCCACTTTATTAAAATATTCATGAGATGTATCTCTGCATGTAATGCGTCTATGAATCCTTCAGAATTCATTAATCTTAAGACGACCATTGCACAAAATGCTACAACAATGGATATTGAAAAATAATTTCACCAACAGGATGTTTAAGAATAGGTTTTCAACATCTATTCTTTGGTAATATGGAATGCCGAGTGCGTCAAAACAATTGTTTAAGCCTGTCAAGCAAAGAGGAATTATTTCTCCAGACAAGTGGAACGCTAATGAAAATCTTATTTCGGAACCTTAGTTATTAGCATATATGCCACCTATATGAACAGAGCAACCCTCCCCTTACATAAACAATTCATTCCAATAAGGAAGTAGCTAGACGTCTATTTTAAGAAGAGTAGCAGATGTGACCCATCAAACGGCATCAGGATCACACATTAGAAGGGTTCACCTGAAGAAGAAGGCATTACTGAATTCCCAGACTACTGCTGAAGAAAACTAGAAACAGTTTCATGCGAGTGTAAAATGCCATAAGGTATGACATTCAGCGAAGCATCAAAGGCACTGAAAGGAATAATTGCTAAGTAGAGTTGTTTCCGGTGGTCCTAATTAAATGTATCTCTCACTATATTCGACCGTCTTAATCTTGTGTATTCTGCCAGAGGAAAACAGTTTCATTCTACCGTTAAAAGCCAAAAAGCAAGGTATTCCGGGAAGCAATCAATGCTACTGGAAGGAATAATCTAAAGTTTCCGGCGATCCTAGTGAAATATGTCTTTTAGAATGTTCGGACGATGAGAAATAGTTCTGCTTCTCACCAGCTTGGGAACTGATTCCCATGATGTGCATATTTACATTTTCATTAGAATTTCCGTGTTACCCAAAGTCAGCTATATTTCTAACACCACCGCTATTCTCAACGGAGCACCAGAGGATGATGGCTTTCCACGCTTCCCAAGGCCATAACTGCAAAAGCTACTGAAGACCCTAACTGTACGCAGGTGATTGAAGATTTGAGTGGCTAAACGTGAAGAAGCCTTCAATAACATATCGTCTTTAGCACATGGTATAACAGAATACAACACATCAATAATAATGAATGAAGCACCCATTATAAGAAAAACAGCAAAATAGATAAACGCTAGCAACGTCGGAGAACGGCAAAACCACAATACCAAATGAAATTGGTTAATTCTTAGACTATCTTCATATGCAGAGAGAGAGAGAGAGAGAGGAGAGAGTGAGAGAGAGAGAGAGCGAGAGAGAGAGAGAAGAGAGATGAGAGATGAGAGGGGAGAGGAGGAATTCCAGCTATTCAGAAGAGCAGGGTTTATATTGTGAACTTACGTTTCGTTTATTATCAGTTTGGTATTAAGAAGCAGTTATATATATATATATATATATATATATATATATATATATATATATATATATATATATATATATACATGTAATAGCCACAATTCTCTCTTAACTTCTTGAATTCTTTGCTTCTATTTTGGATACGCTTGTCACTACAAAGCCTGAAGATTCAAATTCAAAAAAATTTGAAGAAGAAATTGTGATGTCCGGTCCTGGGAACGAACCCAGGTCCAATAATCACAAAGAGGTCACGTTGCTGACCTGACCACGAGAAGGATTAATAGTCTCCTCTCTCTCATACATACATATACCTGTCGTTTTCAAATATACATGTTTGAGATGGAGTAGACCCGATGGTGAGGATAAGTCTATTCCAGCTCAAAACAAAAAAGTATATTTGAAAACGACAGGTACATGTATGTATGTATGAGAGGGAGTAGACTTTTAATCCTTCTCGTGGCCAGGTCAGCAACGTGACCTCTTTGTGATTATATCCAAAAAAGAGCAAAGAATTCAAGAAGTAAAGAAGGCATTGTAGCTATTACAGTTGCATATATATCTGGTAAAAAAAATGACCAGTAGATTCTACATTATATATATATATATATATATATATATATATAATATATATATATATATATATATATATATATATATATATATATATATATATATCAAATTCGAATTATTGCGCTATTAAACGTCAATAGCAATCCATTTACTGGAAAAGAACACAGCGAAAACTTCTCAAACAACAACACTAGCATTGTGGGTAAAAACACTGCGAAGTGTTTACGACCAGATACCTTTAACTTTTAAAAATTCAACAATTAGGTTGCCATCGGTTTATGCAAAACGTAAAAGAGAATAGGACTAAAAAAATCAATGAATAATATATACGGCTTTTTTTATCATGTGTCCTGTCTTTTAATGGAGGCTGCGCGAATGATTCCCCAGATGGCGTGGGTACTTGCATCCAAAAAGAACACCAGTGAATACTTGTTTTCCAGGGACGATTTATTATTATTATTATTAGTAGTATGTGCCAATGCAGTCGAATATTATTATTATTATTATTATTATTATTATTATTATTATTATTATTATTATTATTTATTATTACTATGTCTACCTCACTCATCCTAATCGGCTGGGTGGTTTTTAAAGTGTGGTTTTCTGGGTTGCATCCTGCCTCTTTAGGAGTCCATCACTTTTCTCACTATGTACCCTGTTTCTAATAGCAAAATTTTCTGTGAGTTCTGGAACTACTTCGGCATCTAGTTTTTCCAGGTCCCTTTTCAGTGATCTTGGGATAATGCTTGGTGTTCCTATGATTATGGGTAAAATTTCCACTGGCATATCCCATATCCTTCTTATTCCTAGTTTCAGGTCTTGATAATAATCCATTTTTTTTTTCGCATCTGCTCTGGCGTCTTATGGTACTGCGACATCAATGAGTGTTACTTTCCTCTTAATTTTGTCAATCAGCGTCAAGTTTGGTCTATTTGCACGTATCACCCGATCTGTTCTGATGCCATAGTCCCAGAAGATCTTTGCCTGATAGTTTTCTATCACTCCCTCAGGTTATGTTATTATTATTATTTATTATTATTATTAGTATTATGATTATTATTATTATTATTATTATTATTATTATTATTATTATTATTATTATTTATTATTATTATTATCATTATTATTATTCATTTTTTTTTTATTATTATTATTTATTATTATTATTATTATTTATTATATTCATTATTATTTTTTTTTTTTTTTTTTTTTTTTTTTTTTTTGCTCTATCACAGTCCTCCAATTCGACTGGGTGGTATTTATAGTGTGGGGTTCCGGGTTGCATCCTGCCTCCTTAGGAGTCCATCACTCTTCTTACTATGTGTGCCGTTTCTAGGATCACACTCTTCTGCATGAGTCCTGGAGCTACTTCAGCCTCTAGTTTTTCTAGATTCCTTTTCAGGGTTCTTGGGATCGTGCCTAGTGCTCCTATGATTATGGGTACGATTTCCACTGGCATATCCCATATCCTTCATTATTTCTATTTTCAGATCTTGATACTTATCCATTTTTTTCCCTCTCTTTCTCTTCACTCTGGTGTCCCATGGTATTGCGACATCAATGAGTGATACTTTCTTCTTGACTTTGTCAATCAACGTCACGTCTGGTCTGTTTGCACGTATCACCCTATCCGTTCTGATACCATAGTCCCAGAGGATCTTTGCCTGATCGTTTTCTATCACTCCCTCAGGTTGGTGCTCGTACCACTTATTACTGCAAGGTAGCTGATGTTTCTTGCACAGGCTCCAGTGGAGGGCTTTTGCCACTGAATCAGGCCTCTTTTTGTACTGGTTCTGTGCAAGTGCCGGGCATTCACTTGCTATGTGGTTTATGGTTTCATTTTTCGTATTGCACTTCCTACATATGGAGAGATGTTATTTCCGTCTATCGTACTTTGAACATATCTGGTTCTTAGGGCCTGATCTTGTGCCGCTGTTATCATTCCTTCAGTTTCCTTCTTTAGCTCTCCCTCTGTAGCCATTGCCAATTGTCATCGCTGGCTAGTTCTTTAGTCTGTCTCATGTATTGTCCGTGCATTGGTTTGTTGTGCCAGTCCTCTGTTCTTTTCTTGTCTTTCTCCTGTCTCTGTATATTTTTTCTGGGTCTTCGTATACTTTTTTATTAGTCCTTCTTCCCATGCACTCTTTAGCCACTCGTCTTCACTGGTTTTTAGATATTGCCCCAGTGCTCTGTTTTCGATGTTAACGCAGTCCTCTATACTTAGTAGTCCTCTCCCTCCTTCCTTTCGTGTTATGTATGTCTGCCCGTATTTGCTCTTGGGTGTAGTGCTTTGTGTATTGTCATATGTTTCCTGGTTTTCTGATCTATGCTGCGGAGTTCTGCCTTCGTCCATTCGACTATTCCTGCGCTGTATCTGATTACTGGCACTGCCCAGTGTTTATGGCTTTTATCGTATTTCCGGCGTTGAGTTTTGACTTGAGTATCGCCTTGAGTCTCTGCATATATTCTTTCCTGATCGTGTCCTTCATCTCTTGGTGTTTTATATCTCCTCCTTCCATTATTCCCAGGTATTGTATCCTGTCTCATCTATGTGTTTGATGTTGCTCCCATCTGGTAACTTTATCCCTTCAGTTCTCGTTACTTTCTTTGCCTTTTTGTATGTTGACTAAGGCGCATTTTTCTATTCCAAACTCCATCCTGATGTCCCCAGATACAATCCTTACAGTCTGGATTAGGGTATCTATTTCCTTGATGCTCTTACCATACAGCTTGATGTCGTCCATGAACATCAGATGGTTGATTCTGTTGCCTCTTTTCTTGAGTTGGTACCCGGCATCCATCTTCTGTAGTACTTTTGTCATGGGAGGGAATCATGGCTACTACGAAGAGTAGTGGGACAGTGAGTCGCCCTGGAAGATCCCTCTCCTGATATTAACCTCTGCTAGTCTTATTCCAGAGCTTGTAAGTATTGTATTCCAGTTGCGCATTGTATTTTTGAGGAAGCTGATGGTATTTTCCTCTGCCCCATATATTTTCAGGCATTCTATTAGCCATGTGTGTGGTATCATGTCGAAGGCTTTCTTATAGTCTATCCATGCCATGCTTAGGTTGGTTTTCCTTCTCCTACTGTTCTTCATTACCATTTGTCTATCAGGAGCTGGTCTTTTGTGCCCCTACACTTCCTTCTGCAAGCCTTCTGTTGGTGGGGGATGGTGTTTTGTCTCCTCTAGGTAGTTGTATAGCCTTTCACTGATGATACCTGTTTTATTATTATTATTATTATTATTATTATTATTATTATTATTATTATTATTATTATTATTATTAATATTATTATTATTATTATTGTTATTACTAAATTTACAGTCTATAGCAAATTTCGTGAATGTGCTGCATCACATAACTATTAAATGAAAGCTAATTCGAATTTCAATGCCATACCATCCAGTTTTTAAGTGCTGATTTTACTTGTAATCCCCCTTTGAAAACAACACTACAGCAATGGACTGCAGACGATCAGCATAGTCTCACAGGTGTATTTTCGCTAGAGAACGCTTGTCAAGGATATCTGTAATTTCACTCTGGTCACAGGACTTGAATCCATTAGGCTGGCAAGGAATCTTCCTCCAGGATATCGCAAAAAGATTTATTTATATGGCTCGCCCATCCTGATGACCACTCGTCGCATGAATTTACTATAAATAAAGGTAAATATAAAGTAGATGGCCCCAGGAATGGATCGTTTTTTGATAAAATATTTCGACTAAACAATGTAGAAAATGATGAACATGATGCAGTACAGGCGAGATAATGTGAGAAATGTACTGTCTTTTGTCTATGTTTTAATTTAAACTCTTCAAGGCTGGTGTTAAACACGGCGTTCCGTGGAGCTTCTACCATGATGTGTAGTGCCAACCCCTCGGAAATTAACATGAAGAGATACATAGAAGACGGCAAATATCTTATTATCTAGATTATCTCATTCTAGTATCTAACCTGTACTGCATTCTATACACCCTTTTCTAGACAGTTTTGCCATAACATTATGTTAAAAAGAATATCTTCGTCCGGCCTTCTCCTTCACATTTTCCGAAATAATGCATACGGAAAAATCAAATGGGTGTTATTTTATTAAATAACAGAAGGTTTCAATAATGAATTACCATAATTACTGCAATCTGCGCTCGTTTGAACCCGAGGGTAGTAAATGTCGACCTTTGGAAGATGTATTCCAGTAGGCCACAGTTTTCCAGGCACTGCGATATCGTTAGTTAATGATTCATGC
>NC_061100.1:144022315-144024815 GCF_015104395.2 Macrobrachium nipponense | reverse complement strand
AAGACGTTTAAAGACTTCTTCAAAAATCCTTCAGCTGCACAAACTAAAATATTTTAATTTCTTCAGACACCTTGAATAATAATTTCTCTACTCTGTGGGAAGACAAGGGAATCTATCAGCTAAGCTACTGGGGTCAAAAGAACATCCAGATGGTAAGAGCTTAACCAGCACCTGAGGAGTTACTAGGGAGTTTTCCCCAATTTTTCGACCTCCAGTGGCCAATTGACAACTTTTAATCTAAATTCCCCTCTGTGTGAATGTGATGGAAAAGTTAGGTACATCTCAGTTTAAAACCAGACCGAGTTGATTGACAGCTTTTCTAGGGCCGCCCCGAAGGATCAGATTTTTATCTAACTGGCTAGGAACCAATTGGTTACTTAGCAACGAGACCTACAGCATATTGTGGGATCCGAACCACATTATATCGAGAATTGAATTTCTAACCACCAGAAATAAATTCTTCTGGTTCCGCATTGGCGGCAGGGAACTCAGGCTAACAGATTGATAGGCGAGTACGCAACCCACTCTCCCAAACTAAGAATGTGATGGAAATAAACACTCAGTAGCGAATGAGCCAACTTCTTTTTATGTTCTTTGTGGTCTAATTGGCAGGGCACTCATCTCTCTCACACCAAGTGCTGGATCACATCCAAGTGCATTGTAGAAGTTTATTGCTAAGGTCACACATTCACGTATCAACGCACGCACGGCCACGCATGAGCGGAAATTGGCGGTAGTTGGCAACCAGCTCACATCAGTAAACCGTAAATGTAACGTAAAACACACGTAAAATCGTAAAAGTACGGCGACGTGTCGTCGGGTGCTAAGCTCCGCCCACTAGGGCGCCGTAGCCCACTCCAGTTTTGAAATGTTCAAAACAAGTGTGGGTGGTCACGCCAAATGTCTCCTGGACGTAGCTCCAGGAGCATTGTTTACACGTGGGGACCCACGGTGACTGCTGCGGGGTACGCGCTAGGGTCACCTGCATTGTTCGCCGTCGTTGTTTTCTTTCCGCCGCGAAGCACGTGGGCCTCCTAATTGCGCTGCAGCCTACGGCGAAACCGATTCACACATTTACAACCCTGTACGACATGGCAACGCTGTAGCGTGGTATAAAAAGTCAGGTCGGCGCCCTCGGGTCATCTGTTGGAAAATCAACTTGAAAATATGGCCACAGGATTATCCCAAGACCTGACGGTCTCAGTTATTTCTTTCATTGACAATGGCGGATTTTGGAATAATCCTTTAGCACTGGCTCCTAATACGATTTCCACTTTCTCCTGACTTTTGACCGCTATCATCAATCAAACAATGAATTGGAATCTGTCAGAGGGATACAGGGTAATCCCAGGCTCTATTCCCAAGGTAGTATTCCAGCGTTCCGGTACACAAATCTCAACCAGAAATCAAACAAAAAACCGGGTCATTTTCGTCAACAGGATTCCGGCACTCTACCGCCTATGTCGTCTGTCACACCTGCTCCAGTAAGAAATTAATTTATGATTAGCAACGCATGAACAGTAGAGGATGTTGGGGCCTGGTGTTATTGGTAAGGTTTCCTTAGGCTATGAATAATCCCGGGTTGGACGAGTACTTATATGGACCCATGCAGTGCGAACCATTTGTGTGGGAGCAGGACTAATGGCTTCATAGCCCAGGGGCTGTTTCTCTGTGTCTCAGGTGGCTTATCACGATTCAGAATATGGAGACAAGGTTTCAATAAAAGGCGAGTGGGAAATGGATAACGATTAATAATGGATGGGAAATTTCTGACGAAGACAAATTGTTAGGATGTCTAGTCGCCCCTTTTTTGAAATAAAAACCTTTACTGCTTAGGCCAAAAATAACAAAAGACTTCACTTGTAGACAGCAAACGTATAGTATAATCTGCTAGAATAACTTACACACACACACGAACACTTTCCCGGTAACACGGTATTCTCAGATTATGGAAGTGTCGAAGATATTTATTTCTTCTGAATAGCAGTCTTACAATAATGGTGTAACAAATAATGTAAATATCTAAGAAGGAATTTTCTTATATACATCTAAAAAATATTATCTTGAATAGGTAGAATTCCTATTTATTTTTAAGAATGTTTGATAAGTTATTAGATGTTATTCTATATCGCTTAAATATAGTCAACAAAAAAAAACAGGTTTTATAAGATATTCTAAGTGTATGTCTTGAATGGTTAAAATCGGAAGCAAGACAATTTCTAGTGCTAATCTTATATAAGAGCTCCCAAAGCGTTCATAAATCATAATTCCTAAAAAACTACGTATTGTATTCCTTGTCGACTGGTAACTTGGTTATTGCTATAAATAATCATTCAGAAATGGGGTTAATATATAATCAGTGATGTGCTCATTTACAACCATTATTCTAATTGCGTCTACTGAAATGTTTTTGTTGTACAATTAGAAAGTATATTATCTTGGTAAATCTCTCTCTCTCTCTCTCTTCTCTCTCTCTCAATGATAATAAATCTCGATTTTG